>NW_007257440.1:993379-1008191 GCF_000164805.1 Carlito syrichta
CCACTCTGACCCCGCCCCCACCGCGCGAGGACTCCGCCCCTCCGCGCTCCGGCCCCGCCCCCGCCGGCCCGGTCACCCTGGCGGCTCCCGGGCTGGGCGGTCTCTCTGCGTCCGGGCGGTGAGAGGCCAGACTCCGGGTTGAGCAGAGTGGCTGCGGTCGGGGCAGGGAGGGCCCTCTGTAGCTGACTCGGACGCCTGGTTGTGGCCTTGACAGTGGCTTGGCAGGATGTCCTGAATGGGGAGAAGTGGGTAAAATGACGGAGGGACCGCTCTGTGCCGCTCTGTAACTGCATGTGACTCTTTCAAGACCGCAGTTTAGCCCTTCGCACTCGGAGACATCTCGCACATCACCAGCAACTCGACCTCAGTTTTTCACAAAATAGTGAAAAGTCAATCACTTCATATTAAATAGTGTAGCATTGGAACCAGTTGTTTTATTGTAATGATATTTGCATTATAATGGAATGTCGGACGTCGAGGAACTTAACTATGACAAAAAATTCAAAATTTTATATCTGATATTTTTCTAACGTGTGGTAACGTGTGAAACAGTCGCCGACATGCCTTGCAGATTCACTGTTACATGTGCAATAGTAATTTGACGTCGTCCACCTGGTGTTTTTTGTATTCGAACAAACAATGCAGTCTCGTTTTCTTCCTCCTACGTTAATAATATATAATTTGTCATCCAGTCTGTGGTTCAAAGACTCGCTTGTGATTTTTGAAAATCACTTCTCAACTGATCCATCAGAAGCTTGACAAATTTCAAATGGGATGCAGGTTTTTCATTGTCTTTGAATGGAAAACTTCAAGGAAGCATACATTTTTGAAAAATGTGTGCTTGCATAAGTTTGTCCTATCACCAGCAATTTCTTTATGTCCCCTGAGAGGGGACATCGTGTGATTTGCTAGGTTTACTATGTCCCCTAGAGGGAACATCCGTGTGCAAAGGATTGAAAAGGAAAGTGCACTAAAGAAAGAAGGGAGTGTGGTTGCTGATAGGGCTACAGTGAGCGTGCCAATGCAGTCCAGCCTGGGCAACAGAGTGAGAATCTGACTCAAAAAAAAAAAGAAAAGAAAAAGAAAAAAATGTTTTTGAATTTTCCATATTCCTTTCCAGACTCTGTTTTTAAAAGACCATATCTTGATCTTTCTAAGAGGATAAACTAGTATTTTAAGTCAATTTTAAAGGAGAGAAGAAAAGGTATGAAAATAGTTTTTATGCATTTTTCATATGAACCTCAGTGGAGCAATGATATTTTAATTTTTTTTCTTTTTTTTTTGGTTGGAATCTCATTCTGTTGCCCAGACTGGAGTGCAGTGGCACGATCATGGCTACAGTAGCCTCAACTTGCTGGCTTTAAGCAATCCTTCTGCTTCAGCCTTCCAAGTAGCTGGGACTACAGGTGCACACTACCATGCCAGGCTACTTTTCTGATTTTCTTGTGGAGATGAGGTCTTGCCAAGTTGCCCAAGCTGGTTTTGAACCCCTGGGCTCAGATAGTCCTCTTGCCTCAGCTTCCCAAAGTGCCGAGATTATAGGCGTAAGATACCATGCTCTGCCTATTTTAATTTTTTTAAAAAACTTATACATGTTTTAGTAAATTAAGCATAAGATTAGGCATCTCATAAGACAGCATGCTTTGAAACACAGGCCTAAAAGAGTGGAATTGTTTTATTGTAATAAAATTAGGACTCCCTTGTTGCATAAAGAATTTGTCTCTTCCATTTTTCTACAGAAAGTCTGTGGAATTGGTTTGTTTTTAACAACAGAATTGACTTGTCAACGTATCTTGGATGTACATGAACAGAAATGAGGACAAGAAACGCCTAGCCCTTGCCACCTGATGTGGCAGTCAAGGGTGAGTGAACAGAGGTCAGAGCTGAAATAGCTTGCATGTCTGGCTAAAGAAATGGTAGTTGGCTACATCGCCACCTCCCTAGAGCACACCAGCTGTCAAAACATCTAGGAGCATGTCACAAAGGAGTGACAGGGAAAAAATACAGTAATAAACTTTACATATACTGATTGGAAAAAAATTGACAATTATTTTAGTGAATTACAAGACAAACTTTATTTATTTAAACAACATTATAATTGCAAAAATAACTTTTCGAATGTCAACCCTGTGACTACAGTATCCCTCCCAGGAACTGAATACCAATAGATCAATTACTGCATAATTAGTCTCACACCACACTCATCACTCCATCGAGGGACTGATCATCTTTTAAATAAATTGTAGATATGCTAGCATTTACAGATATTTTTGTGAATTTTTACAAAAGTTTTTCTAGAGAAGAGAAGTGAGGTAACCCACAAGAGGGGTTGGAGGAACTAGATAAGGAGATCAGATTTAGGGTCAAAAAGAAGCAATTTTAGGGCAACAGGAGCAAATGAGAAAAAGAAATGAGACAGAGTAAAAAGGACATTTTAGGGTCAGTGAATTCATGAAAGTTCGAAGCATTGGAATGAAGAGAGTTCATAAGAAACAAAGTAGTAGCAACTCTGGAGCAGCCTGAGGACCAAGAGTGCAGGAATGTTCTGGAAAATTCTGCAGGGGAATCCATGCAGCCTGCTGAGACAGGATTCAGGAGTGTGGAAAGAATAGTTTTTCTCCCAAGTCCAGGTGCTCAAGCTAAAAAGAACTTGAGTTTCTCCACGAGCAAAAGAATTGAGTGGCGGAAGCCAGACATTGGCATTAGACAGGAAGCAGCGAGTAAGAACAGGGCTGAACAGAGAAGTGAAACTGGGAAGCTTGAGAAAAGTCTGAGTATGAGGTGAGCTCTAGCAAACTGAAGTGACAAGTAAGCAGGGCTTGGACTCATCCAGCTTCAGTCGTCGAGCCTGGTGCCCTGCACCAAAGAGAACATGTCGAGGGAAGGGAACAGCAGGGGAAGAGTTCTCGAGCACAAGGCACAGGCTGTGGTCTTTGGAAGAGAATCTTGCTGCCCCCCAGCCAGCCCCACTGGAAATTTGCCCATCTCTTCAGAGCCCATCTCTTCAGAGGGGTGTCATGGGCCATGTCTATCACCACTTATGTGAAATATATACAGGGTAGACCCCTCAAAAAAAACGAAATTTATTTATTTAAAAATTGTGTATTCTTATGTTTTAAACGTCAGTAACTTTCAAAGTACTTTCTGTCTGACGCAATGCGCCTATCCAGACACTTTCTCCACCGCTCAACAGTTTTCAAATGCATCCATATTGATGCCTTTTAGTGCTTCTGCTGTTTTTTGTTTCACCTCTCCCACATCAGCCAGATGTTTCCCCTTGAAGACTTTTTTCATCTAGGGAAACAAAAAAAAGTCACTTGGCTAAGGTCAGGTGAACAGGGAGTGTGAGGCACAGAGGTCACGCCGTTTTTGGTCAAAAACTGCTGAACACTCAGCACAGTGTGAGCAGGTACACTCATAAATCACCCATCATAAAAATGGGCAAACACGTTGAAAGAATCTCCAAAAAATATTCACTGAAGCCAAACACAGCCTCTGACAACAACTCCAGCTGGTACACTGATGCCAGTGGGTTTCTAGAACACTTACCTAGCAGGAGGAAGCTGTACTACAAGGGGTCTGCCCTCCAGAAGATAACTCCAGATTTGTTTGGGTATCTCTCATATAAGCATATATTACACATATAGAATTAACATATGTATAAATACATAGTCAACATATAATATAGTAAACGTATCTAATGTTTTAGCCTTCCTTAATTATTGCAACATCCTTTACCACCTCCACTGCCATTAGCCATATCCCTGATAGAGCTGTTCCCACTCTACCTTCCAGGCACCTGTGACATTTCAGCTCAGATTTGGCACCAGCCTCTCCAGCTCGGTAGATCTAAAACTGAACTAGGCTCAACCCAGCTCATCTTCTCCAGTTATAGCAAACATGCAGCTAGTAACCCAAGCTCAGAGCCCAAAAAGGCAGCTTCGGGTCCTTACTTCCCTTCCACTTTTATCTAACCAGGTGTCAGGTTTGTTTTTCTTTCTTTTGGGTGGGGGGGTGCCAGGGTTTCATTTCACTCTGTCGCCCAGGCTGGAATGCATTGGCACCATCAAAGCTCAATGAAGACTCCAACTCCTGGACTGAAGCCATCCTCCTGCGTCAGCCTTCCAAGTATATATAGGATTATAAGCACTCCAACATGCCTAGCTAACTTTTCAGATTTTTGTAGAGATGAGGTCTTGCTTTGCCCAGGCTGGTCTCGAACTCCTGGACTCAAGTGATCCTCCCGCCTCAGCCTCCCAAAGTGCTGAGATTACAGGCATGAACCACTGCACCCAGCCTGGTTTGTTTTTCTTTAGCATGTCTCTTGCACCCCCTTTGTCTCTCCATGTCTTGGCTGCCACCTTCCTCCAGGCTCTGGTGACATTTCTAGGATGACTAGAGCAGCAGGCTGCAAGGGCTCTCATCTACCCTGCCCCAGCCCATCCTGTATCTGCCCACCCAATGAATCCCACCCCACAAAGCTTTTCATGGCTTCTCGTAGTGCCATCACAGCATAGTCTCTGAGTCTGAAACCTTCAATACTGCCTATCAAAGGGACACAGCTGCTTTGTAAGGATCCTTGAGTAAAGTGCTTTGTGGTCCATATGACCTCTGTAGAAATAACCCAACTTTCCCCTTACACTGCAAAAAGCAGCCACTGACACCACCTGAACAAATGGGCATGGCTGTGTTCCATTAAAACTTTATAAACCAGGCAGGGGCCAGATGTGGCCTGTGCATAATGGTGTGCAGACCTGTGTATTAGAAAGACAATTCCTTAGTTCAATACTCTTCACTTTCTACAATTTAGACTCCACTTAAGGCTTGCTTTCTTACCATTTCTCTGATATGTGCTCATTTTCCTAAGACTTTTTTTTTTTTTTTTTTAGTTGAGGTCTCACTCTGTTGCCCAGACTAGAATGTAGTGGCATGATCATGGCTCGCTGAAGCCTCGACTTCCTGGGCTCAAGTGATCCCTCTGCCTCAGCCTTCTAATTTTTTCAGTTTCTTATAGAGATGGAGTCTTGCTTTGTTGCCCAGGCTGGTCTCGAACACCTGGCCTCAACAGATTCTCTGGCCTGGGCCTCCCAAAGTACTGGGATTTCAGGTGTGAGTCACCATGTCCAGCCCATAATGAGCTTATGTTTAGAGATGAATTTCCAACATTGCAAATATGCAAATATTTTTAAAGATAGTTAGCAAACACTGATCCTGTGGTAACGATATCTTTCTGTGTCCTTCTCCATGTCACCCTCCATGAAGCTGACACATCACTTCATTGTTACTTCTAAAAAATATTTTTAAGAGTCACCTTGAAGCCGGGCTCAGTGGCTCAGCCTGTAATCCCGCACCTTTGGGAGGCTGAGGTGAGTGGATTGCCTGAGCCCGCAGGCTCAAGACCTGCCTGGGCAGTGAAACCTCATCTCTACAATAAATCAAAAAATCAGCCAGGCGTGGGAGCGCAAGCCTGTAATTCCAGCTACTCGGAAGGCTGAGGCGGAAGGATCGCTGGAGCCCAGCAGGCGAGGCTGCGGTGGCCGGGAGCAGCCACTGCACTCCAGTCTGGGCGACCAAGTGAGACTCCAACTCAAAAAAAAAAAAGAGTCACCTTGAATGAAGCCACCACACCATTTTGAATAACTACTACCTGCTTTGGTTGCCTTCGATGCCAAGGTTATGTCAAAGTAAAGAATATGAGCAGGGCGTGGTGGTGCACCTGTAAGCCTAGCACATTGGGAGTCCAAGGCAAAAGGATTGCTTGAGGCCAGAAGTTCAAGATCAGCCTGGGCAACATAGTGAAACCTCATCGCTACAAAAAATCCAAAAATTAGCTGGGTGTGGTAGTACACACCTGTAGTCCCAGCTCTTCGGGAGGCTGAGGTGGGGGAGATCACTTGAGCCCATGAGTTTGAGGCTTCAGTGAGCTGTTAGCATGCCACTCACACCAGCATGGGTGACAGAGTGAGATCCAACTCAAAAAAAAAAAAATAAGAAAGAAAAGGTAAAGAATATGTTGCTTGGGCACAGCAGAGATTTCCGCATGTGGGGCTCTAATCCCCTCCCTCCAGGACCAAGGCTTAGGCATTGCACCCAATGAGGCTCATTTATGTGTTTAGGATTTGCTCAGAGCCTGATAACCTACTGCTATTGTTCACATGCTTGGCAAATGCCTAAGAAAGCAAAAGAGATAATGTCAGATCCAAAAGACTTACTTCGATTTTTATAATTATTATTAGGAGAAAAGGATAGCAGGAATTTTTCAGCATGCTTAAATTCATTGTGCGTTCATCAGAGTTCTCCCATCTTAGCCGTTTCATCGTGCAGTTGTCTGGAATGAGAAAATAAGTGGGGGTTAAGAGAAGTCAGCCTGTATCACAGAAATGAAAAGTCAGGCTGTCTGGTCAGAACCTCCATTTTGCCACTAATTAACTGTGTCATTCATGATTCTGAACTTCATTTTCCTTATCTGTCAAATAAAAGATTTGGACAGATCCATGGGACAAAGATGAATGCAAAAGTGCATGCCCTGTGGGAAAATGCAATGCATTTATTTGCTTATGGTCTCCTCCCAGATTAAAGCTTTCTGAAAGCTGGCTCAACTCAGAATTCTCCCACTGCTGATGGAGCACCTCGTACATAGCTGGGGTTTGCTGAGTGAATCACTCAACAACCATGAATAAGATCGGCCTCCAATGTGGAGCAAAAACCACACAAAAAGGGGAGTGGTCATTCTATTCATTTAGGGTGTGCATAGGCTGCTGTGTGTAGGGACGGGGAGACTGGCAGGTTGGTATCCCAGAGCTTGCTTCTAGTTCGAACCCTTGATTTAATTCGTCATATGATCTTAGAAGAGTTACTTAATTCTCCAGGACCTTAGAATGATGTGTAAAATGTAGATAAATATAACTCAAAACAAGCAAAAAAAAAAATCTCATAAAGGTCACAGGTAGTGTACTGTGAAATACGGGATAAAAATGTGAGCAGCTGCTTTGAGGCTCACCAATACTAACGCGGGTTGCATAACAGCACCTGTTGAAATGGCTTTGCCATGCTCCTTTGTCAAATCGCATTTCCCCCTAAATTGGGCAGAGATTCTGTTACACAAAAGAAGTAGGGACCTGTCACCATTCACAGGCAAGTCTCCCAGGTGTGACGAGTGGAAGCAGACCCCGAGTGTTGTGTGGGTGTTAACCAGGTTCCACACAGGGGCACCCACAGGTTACAAAGGGGGAAATTATTTTCCTCATATTGATATCTTTTTATTGGGAAATGTAGTTTATTTAGAAAGTAAATTAGAGAGAGAGATGAGAGAGGAGATTCACCTCTCCAAGATAGGAAAGGGTGCCAAAGCTTAGGACACATGGCGGTGGCCATAGCTCAAAGAGTACTTGGCCACACCAGAGTTTTTAGGAAAGCTTTGCTCGATTTTTTTTTTTTTTTTTTTTGAGTTGGAGTCTTACTCTGTTGCCCAGACTGGAGTGCAGTGGCCGCTCCCGGTCATGGCAGCCTCGACCTGCTGGGCCCCGGAGATCCTTCTGCTTAGCCTTCCAAGTAGCTGGAACTACAGGCGCACAATACCACGCCCGGCTAATTTTTTTGATTTATTGTAGAGATGAGGTCTTGCCAAGTTGCCCAGGCAGGTCTCGAACCCGTGGGCTCAGGCAATCCACTCACCTCAGCCTCCCAAAGTGCGGGATTACAGGCTGAGCCACCGAGCCTGGCCACTTTGCTCGATTTTTTAACACCTTTTTTTTTTTTTAGTTGGAGTCTCGCTTTGTCTCCCAGGCTGGCATTACTCATGGCCACTGCAGCCTCGTCCTGCTGGGCCCAGGTGATCCTTCCACTTCAGTCTCCCAAGTAGCAGGAACCATAGTTGTGCATCACCGCGACCAGCTAATTTTTTGAGTTATTGTAAAAGAGGTCTCGCCAAGTTGCCCAGGCTGGTCTCAAACCCCTGGGCTCAGGCAATTCTCTCACCTCTGCCACCCAAAGTGGTGGGATTACATGTGTGAGCTACCATGGCCAGCTTGATTTTTTTGACACTTTTTGTTTTTTCAGTTGGAATCTCACTCTGTCGCCCAGGCTGGAGTGTAGTGGCATGCTCACGGCCACCCCAGTGTCGACCTTCTGGGCTCCAGCAATCCTTCTGCCTCAGACTTCCAAGTAGCCAGGACTGCAGGCACATGCCACTACGCCTGGCTAATTTTTTATTTTATTAAAGAGGGGGTCTTCCCAAGTTGCCCAGGCTGGTTTCAAATCTGCGGGCTCAGGCAATCTACTTGCCATGGCCTCCCAAAGTGCTGGGATTACAGGCGGAGCCACCAAGTCTGGCCTTTTTAACACTTTTAACATTACATTTCTTCTTCCTTTTTTGAGGAAGAAGAGCCTCAATTGTTTGTTAAAAACTAGAAAGTTTTATCCCAGAAAATTGACTCTACATATATATGTATATACACACAGGCACACACACATATATGAAAGTTTTAAAACTAAACTGGAAAGTCTGGACACAGTGGTTCACATCTGCAATCCCAGCACTTTGAGAGGCCAAGGCAGGAGGATTGTTTGAGCACAAGAGTTCGAAACCAGCCTGGGCAACATAGCAAGACCTCAACTCTAAAAACTGTTTATGTTTCTAAAAACTGATGGCTCTGATTAGTTACTAGATTAGTAAGAGGTGACAAATATTGTTCCACTTTAGGATTATACTCACCTACTTACTGCTACTTAAGTGATATGAGGTAGCATACTAAGTTGAAATGTGTCCCCCCAGAATCCATATGCATTCAGAACCTCAGAGTGTGATCTTTTTTTTGGAAACAGGGTCATGGCAGATGTTATTAGTTAAGTGAGAACAAGGTCACACTGGATGAGGATGGGCCCTAACAATGACTGATGTCCTTCAAGGAGAGAAGAGGGACAGTTAGATACAGGGGAGATGACTATGTGAAGACAGAGGCAGTCGCGTCTACAAGCCAAGGAACGCCAAGGATTGCCTGCAGCCATCAGAGGCTGGGAGAGCAGCAGAGAGAACGCCCTCCCTCGGAGTCTCCAGAAAGAACCAAAACATTGACACCTGAATTTTGGACTTCGAGCTTCCAGATCTACTAGAGAATACATTTCTGCTGTTTTAAGCTGCCCGGTTTGTGACAATTTGTTACGGCAGTCCTAGGAAACTAATACAACTTTCACAAGTTAAAAATAATATACAACAGAATGATTAGAAAAGTAACAGAAAGTCGAGCTCGGTGGCTTAGGCTGTAATCCCGCACTTTGGGAGGCTGAGGTGAGTGGATTGCCTGAGCCCACGGGTTCAAGACCTGCCTGGGCAACTTGGCGAGACTTCATCTCTACAATAAATCAAGAAAATCAGCCGGGCATGGCAGCACGTGCCTGTAATTCTGGCTACTCGGAAGGCTAAGGTGGAAGGATCGCCAGAGCCCAGTGGGTCAAGGCTGCAGTGGACAGGAGCGGCCACTGCACTCCAGTCTGGGCGACAGAGTGAGACTCCAACTCAAAAAAAAAAAAAGAAAAATAACAAAAGAACCACTATATATAAACAGCAGAGGAAATAAATGTTTCCAGCATTCCAGATGAGCTGATTTAGGTTGTTTTACTGAATCACAAAGGAAAATACACTACCTCATGTAGTTTTTATTATCTAACGAAGAATGCATGCACATTAATCTAAAGGGACAGTCCTATTTATCTCCCCTCAGAGTAAGCAGAGGAATTTATCACACAGTCCCTTGTACAGGAACATTAAAGACACAAAATTTATCACACAGTCCCTGTATGGGGACAAGGAACAGCTCCTTCAAAAAACTTTTACAGTCTGGGCACAGTGGTTCACACCTGTAATCCCAACACTTTGGGAGGCTGAGGCAGGAGAATTGTTTGAGGCCAGGAGTTTGAGACCAACCTAGGCAACATAGTGAGACCTCATCTATACCAAAAAAAAAAAAAAAAAGAAATTTAAAAAATTAGCTGGGCGTCTCAGTGCTTGCCTATAGTCCCAGCTACTCAGTAGGTTGAGACAGAAGGATCGCCTGAGCCCAGGAAGTCAAGACTGCAATGAGCCATGATTGTGCCACTGCACTCCAGCCTGGGTGACAAAGTGAGACCGCCAACTAAAAAAAAAAAAGTTTTACAAAATATGGTTAGATCTCCCCAAACCCATTACTCACGTAGTCATAAGAAAAACATCAGGCAAATCCCAGTAGAGGGCTATCTATAAAATGCCAACCAGCACTCCTCAAAGTTGTCCAGATCACCTAAAACAAAAGTCTGAGACCCTATCATGGCCAAGAGGAGCCTAAGGAGATGTGACGACTAAATGCCATGTGGAATCCTGGATGGGATCTTGGGACAGAAAAGGGGAGTTAAGAGGAAACTAAGGAAATCCAAGGAAATGATGAACTTTGTTAATAACAACAACGAATCCATATAAGACTCATTAATGATAACAAACGCACCACACTAGTCTAAGAAGTTAATCATAGGAGACACTGGGTCTGGAGCATATGGGAACTCTCTGAACTAGCCTCTCAATTTTTCTGTAAGTCTAAAACTATTTCAAGATATAGATCTCCTTTTTTTTTTTTTTGAGTTGGAGTCTCACTCTGTCGCCCAGACTGCAGTGCAGTGGCCACCCCCAGCCACCGCAGCCTCGACCTGCTGGGCTCCGGCAATCCTTCCGCCTCAGCCTTCCAAATAACTGGAACTACAGGCGCGTACTACCACGCCTGGCTAAACATCTCCTTTTAAAATTCTGTTAGCCGGACAATTCTCACATCAACTTTCTATAAAGGACTGACAAATAGATTCTCATATCCTGTGTTTTTACATTTTAAAATGCACCGAAGACATAAAAATGCACTAGATACATAAAGAAGTGCATACATTATGAGTGCACAATTCAATGAATGTTTACAAAAGAGACCGTTTGCAGCCACCCAGAGCAAGGAAAGAACATAACCAGCATCCCAGAACTCCCCTCCTATCCCTCACCTTCTCCTACCTAAGGGTAACCATGACTGGAGACTTCTAAAGCCGTGTACTAGTTTTGCTTGTTTTTGAACTTCGTATAAGTGAATCATAGACTATATTGTGCTGCATCTTAGTAGACACTACTGTTCTCATCTCTAGGGCTTTTCAACACGTCTCGATCGTTTAAGTTGTAAGAAAACGCATCACTCTTTTACACTTGACTGTGTCAGACATCCTAAATAAAGTTTCCAAATTCACGAAAGCCAGGATTGCCTGCAATGTGCTGTACCCTCATCTGCTTGCATCCAGGGTGCTCTCTTGTGAGAACGCATCACATGAAGATGATGGAAAACCAGTTTTGGATAGCACCTTGTATTTGCAAATGACTTTTCTTACACTTTGAGTAGGCTGTTGGAAAAGAAGAGCATATAAAATATTCTTTTTTATTATAAATGAAAAATTCACTATGAATAAAGTCTTATCAATATGTTAAGTGCGACATATACTTTTTAGAAATATACTACTCAGCATGTGCTTAACACTCAAAAGTGAATTGCTTATAAACAAGGTGGGGAGGCATGGAAATACAATTAAAAATGAAGGTTCCAGCTTGTTGCTGCAGTCAGAGATTGTTCTGACTGCTTTCGAAGTGGTTCAGGAAGCAGAGTTTGATGGCAGGAAAGAGGGCTGTATGAGCTATTAAAATCAGCATAATCCTAAAACTAACAGTGAGAGGTACGGGAAGGGTTAGGGAATGAGGAGAAACATTCAGTCCAGAGACAGTGGAGTAATTCAAATTTTTTAAATGAGCCTTGACAGCGAGATGCCACCTCACATCCCCTAGGATAACTGTAATTCAAAAGACAGACATTAACAAGTGTTGGCGAGGCTGCAGAGAAATAGGAACGCTCATACACTGCTGGTGGAGATGTCAAATGGTGCAGACACTGGGGAAACAACCTCACAGTTCTTCAAAAAGTAACATATAGACTTAACACATGACCTAGCAGTTCCATTCCTAGGTATCACTCCAAGAGAACTCAAAACATATGTCCACACAAAAACTCGTCCCACAAATACTCATAATTTTTTTTTTTTTTTTTTTTTTTGAGTTGGAGTCTCACTCTGTTGGTCAGGCTGGAGTGCAATGGCATGTTCACAGCCACTGTAACCTCCAACTGCTGGGCTCAGGCTATCCTTCTGCCTCAGCCTTCCAAGTAGCCGGAATTACAGGCATGTGCCATCACACCCAGTTAATTTTTTTTTTTTTAATTGAAGAGGTGAGGTCTTGCCATGTTGCCCAGGCCGTTCTCAAACTCATGGGCTCAGGCAATTCCCTCTCCCCAGCCTCTCAGAGTGCGGAGATTACAGGCATGAGTCACCACACCCAGCCTCAACTGCATATTTTAAAAGCGTAACTTTTATGTCCTCTGAATTACAGTATATCACAGTATAGATTTTTTGTTGGTTTTTTTTAGTCAGAGCCTCACTCTTGCCCGGGTTGGAGTGCAGTGGCACAATTACAGCTCACTATAGCCTCGACCTGCTGGGCTCAGGTGATCCTTCTGCCTCAGCCTGCCAAGTAGCGGGGACTACAAGCACATGTCATCATGCCCATTTAGTTTTTTTATTTATTGTAGAGTCAGGGTCTCACTCTGTTGTCCTGACTGGAGTGCAGTGACACACTCATGATAGCTCACTGCAGCCTCTACCTCCTGGGCGCAGGTGACCTCTCCCTCAGTCTCCCAAGTAGCTGGCACTACAGGCTCGTGCCACCATGCCCTGCTAATTTGTTTATTTTTTTATAGAGATGAGTTTTCGCCAAGTTGCTCAGGTTTATCTTAAACCCCTGGGCTCAGGCAATCCTCTCACCTCTGCCGCCCAAGGTGCTGGGATTACAGTTATGAGCCACAGCACGCCAAGCAAAGGTGTTATATATATATTTTTAAGTGAGCCTCAACTTCTCTCATCTATTCCTGTTGAAATTATGAACTATGCAACTGTGAACTTCTTGGTGTCAGAAAGCCCAACACTTCAAGTCTGAAGAGAATTTCCATAGCATCCTAAAAGCACAGGTTTAGGGAAGAGAAAAAAAGATTCACATGTATAACACATTTTATTATCTGTGCTTAAATTCAAACTTTCCCAGCATGAACTATCATTACAGACAGTGAGCAACTGAAGGCTTCTTTGCCAAATGTAATCTAATTCTCACCATAGCTGTGATGGGACAACAAGGAATGACAGGTTAAATATGAGGAACAAGACTATTCACGTGGCTTGATCTAAGGCAGTTAGCTTATTTTTTTAAATTCTCATAATTGTAGTACTTTTAATATTTTCCCCTAAGTTAAATATTATTTTAATATTTATATCCTGGATCATACAGGAAAAATTTATCTGTAACATGGCCTCATTTAAAACATTGAAGAAGCCGGGCTCGGTGGCTCAGCCTGTAATCCTGCGCCTTTGGGAGGCTGAGGTGAGTGGATTGCCTGAGCCCGCGGGTTCGAGACCCGCCTGGGCAGTGAGACCTCATCTCTACAATAAATCAAAAAATCAGCCGGGCATGGTAGCGCACGCCTGTAGTTCCAGCTACTCGGAAGGCTGAGGCAGAAGGATCGCCGGAGCCCAGCAGGTCGAGGCTGCGGTGGCCGGGAGCGGCCACTGCACTCCAGTCTGGGCGACCGAGTGAGACTTCGACTCAAAAAAATATATATATATTTTTTTCCCCTAAGTTAAATATTATTTTAATATTTATATCCTGAATCATACAGGAAAAATTTATCTGTAACATGGCCTCATTTAAAACATTGAAGAAGCCGGGCTCGGTGGCTCAGCCTGTAATCCCGCGCCTTCGGGAGGCTGAGGCGAGTGGACTGCCTGGGCCCGCGGGTTCGAGACCCGCCTGGGCGGCGAGATCTCATCTCTACAATAAATCAAAAAATCAGCCAGATGTGGTAGCGCATGCCTGTAATTCCGGCTACTCAGAAGGCTGAGGCGGAAGGATCGCCTGACCCCAGCAGGTCGAGGCTGCGGTGGGCGGAAGCGGCCACTGCACTCCAGTCTGGGCGACAGAGTGAGACTCCAACTCAAAAATAAATAAATAAATAAATAAATAAAACATTGAAGAAAATTACCAACATTTTTCTACCTGGGTTCGTGTTTTCATGTTGACATGAGCCTCAAAAGGCTGTGTAAACTGGGCACAGTGGTTCACACTGTAATTAGCATGTTGGGAGGCCGAAGCAAGAGGATCACATGAGGCCAGGAGGTTGAGACCCACCTGGGCACCATAGCAAGACCCTGTCTCTACTAAAAACCTTTTTAAAAACGTAAAAAGGTGGTACATGCCTGTAGCCCAGTTACTCAGAAGACTGAAGCAGAAGCTCTCTTGAGCCCAGGAATCTGATGCTGAGTGAGCTATGACCACATCACTGGACTCTAGCCTGGGTGATGGAATGAGACCCTGTCGCAAAACAAACAAAAAAATCTATATAATAGAACTTCATAATCCATCACTTATTTCCAGTACCTTATAAAATAAAAGCTCACTGCATTTTATTGTTTACTCACAACTTGTGATTAGGCAGGACAGTACAATGCTATAAGAAGTGAAAAATCTCCCACGCCTTTGGGAGGCTGAGGTGAGTGGATTGCCTGCGCCCGCGGGTTCAAGACCCACCTGGGCAACTTGGCGAGACCTCATCTCTACAATAAACCAAAAATTAGCCGAGCGTAGTGGCGCATGCCTGTAGTTCCTGCTTCTTGGAAGGCTGAGGCAGAAGGATCACCGGAGCCCAGCAGGTCGAGGCTGTGGTGG
>NW_007257440.1:1008211-1019825 GCF_000164805.1 Carlito syrichta
AAAAAAAAAAAAAAGAAGTGAAAAATCAGTGATGATAGGTTCAAGATCTATTTGCAAGACTCACCAGAGGCTGTTAACCTCTGAAAATCCTTCATCTGCTTAGGTGAATGCTTCCAGAGTTCTGGCACGAATATATGTTTGATTTTATAGTGGTTTGGAAGGAGTCAGCCTATTAAGAAGAAAAGTTGCCCAAATGAATCAAGCTTATCTTTGTCTCAGTGTTCTTGGTTGTAATTTTTACATTTTCAGATACTAAAGATTGAATTATATTTGGGATGATGAAAAATTCTGGAAATACACAATGATGATTGGAATACAACCTTGTGAATGTATATAATGACACTGAATTGTACCCTTAAAAATGGTTAAAATGGGTTGGGTGCAGTGACTCACACAGTAAATCCCAAGACTTTAGGAGGCTGAAGCAGGAGGATAGCTTGAGCCCAGGAGTTAAAGACCAGCCTGGGCAACATAGTGAGACCTAATATCTATTAAAAAAAAAAAAATAGCAGGGCATGGTGACACAAACCTGTAGTCTTAGCTACTCGGGAGACTGAGGGGAAAGGTCACCTAAGCCCAGGAGGTCAAGGCTGCAGTGAGTTTTCATGAATGTGCCACTGCACTCCAGTCTGGGCAACAGAGTGAGACCCTGACTCAAAAAAAGGTTAAAATGGTAGGTTTTATGTTATGAATATTGTGTCACAATTTTTAAAAGATTGGATTATGCCAGCCCTGGGAATTACATTGACTTGCTCTAAAAACTCTTCTTAGTTGGAAATGATTGTGAAAAAAATATACTCTAAGGTCGAGGGTAAACATTTTAGAGAAGTCAAAGTTATAGTATTTTTCAGTTTTCCATCCTCTCAATGAAGTCAGACATGGTTGTTAAACAAAATTGGTAGAGAATTGTTATGTTGTTCACTGCATTTTATCTTTTATCCAGTGTATTTCTGAGGATATTTCTCTCTTTTTGTTTCATACCTAGTCCTTTGGACTAAGAATATTTCTTAAAAACTTAAAAGTATACAATAGGCCAGGCTCAGTGGCTCAGCCTGTAATCCCAGCACTTTGGGAGGCTGAGACAAGTGGGTTGCCTGAGCCCGCGGGTTCGAGACCAGCCCAGGCAACTTGGTGAGAACTCATCTCTACAATAAATCAAAAATTAAGCTGGGTTCGGTGGCTCAGCACTTTGGGAGGCTGAGGAGAGTAGATTGCCTGAGCCCGTGGGTTCGAGACCCCTGGGCAACTTGGTGAGATCTCATCTCTACAATAAATCAAAAATATTAGCTGGGCGTGGTAGTATGCCCCTGTAGTTCCAGCTACTTGGAAGGCTGAGGCGGAAGGATTGCTGGAGTCCACCAGGTCGAAGCTGCAGTGGCCGGGAGCGGTCACTGCACTCCAGTCTGGGCAACATAGTGAGACTCCAACTCAAAACAAAAACAAAAACAAAAATTAACCGGGCACAGTAGCATGCACCTGTAGTTCTGGCTACTTCTTCCAAGTAATATTAGCTGGGCGTGGTAGTGCGCACCTGTAGTTCCAGCTACTTGGAAGGCTGAGGCGGAAGGATAGTTGAAATCCAGCAAGTCAACGCTGGGGATGACCATGAGTGTGCCCCTGCACCCCAGCCTAGGCAACGGAGTGAGACTCCAACTCAAAAAAAAAAGTATACAATAAGTAGGCCAGGTGCAGTGGCTCATGCCTATAATATAAGCATTTTGGGAGGCTGAGGCAGGAAATGCACTTGAGGCCAGAAGTTTAAGACCAGTCTGGGCAACATAGCGAGCCATATCCCCACAATAAAATAAAAATAATTCGCTGGGCGTAGTTGTGCGTGCCTATAGGCCCAGCTACTCAGAAGGTTGAGGCAAGAGGATTGCCTGAGCCCAGGAGGTGGAGGCTGCAGTGAGCCACGATCATGCCACTGCACTCCAGTCTGGGCAACAGTGTTAGACTCCAACTCAAAACAAACAAACAAAACCAGAACACAATGTACCACAAACTGGGGGTTTAAAACAACAGAAATGCCGGGCTCGGTGGCTCAGCCTGTAATCCCAGCGCTTTGGGAGGCTGAGATGAGTGGATTGCCTGAGCCCACGGGTTCAAGACCCGCCCAGGCAAGTTGGCGAGACCTCATCTCTACAATAAATAAAAAATTAGCAGGGTGTGGTAGCATGCACCTGTAGTTCCAGCTACTTGGAAGGCTGAGGTGGAAGGATTGTGAGAGCCCAGCAAGTCGAGGCTGAGAAGGATGGGAGCATGCCACTGCACTCCAGTCTGGGCGACGGAGTGAGACTCTAACTCAAAAAAAACCCAGAAATGTATCATCTCATGGGTCTGGAGCCCAGAAGTCTGAAAGTAAAAGGTTGGCAGAGCCGGGTCCCTCTGAGGACCCTGGAGAAGATCTCTCTTCGCCCTTCTTCTGGTGTCTCTTGGCTTGTGGACTCCAAGTACGTGGCTGTCTTCTCACTGCGTGTCTGCATAGCATCCTCTCTCTTTGCATAGTGTGGAAATGGTTGGATTCAAAATGGAGTCACTTGTGTCAAACTCTGGGAAGCAGAGCCAGAACGCCCAGAAGTGGGGGCCATCATGCCTGATCTGCCTGGTAACAGGAAGCAGCACAGGAAACGTTTTCAAACCACAACTCAAAACACAAGTCATGCAGGACAGCTTGCTGCTCACACAGGAGCACCTGCCTGTCTTGCAGGGCTAATCCAGCACTGCCAGGGCCCACCCATGACTCCCAGGTGACAGGTCTTACTCAGCAGCTTCTGGCCCTTGCCGATCAGAACTCAGCAACTGTAAACTGCGGTTCGCACCCATGAACTATCCCTCAAAACAACTTGCGTGACTCCCTCTTTCCCCAGTAAAACCCTGATCTTTTCCTTTGTTCTCTGGACATACGGGAGGCAATTCTGGTCTGAATGTATGTCCCAGATTGCAACCCTATTCTTGTATGTTATTCCCTAATAAAACCTTTTTACTTTGAGGTTCGTCTCTATGTATTTTTTATGTTGACAACAGTTAACTGTCCAAATTTCCCCTTCTTATAACGACACCAGTCATACTGGATTAGGGGCCACCAGAATTACTTCAGGAAGACTGGTTACAACTACAAAGACCCTCTTTCCAAATAAGGTCACATTCTGAGAAACTGAGGGTTAGGACTTCAACACACCATCTTTTGGGGGTCACAATTCAATCCATAAGAAAGAGAAACACTAAAGACACGACATGTGGCAGCATTTAGTGGGGTGAAGCAAGAGCATGGTTTTCTTCATGTACATGGGATTCCAGAACAGGAAAATCCATAGAAACAGAAATTAGATGAGTGGTTGGCAGGGGCTAGGGGAGGGGAAACAGGAGTGGCTACCTACTGGGTGTGAGATTTCTTTTTGGCGTGATAAAATGTTCTGGATTTTTTTTCTTTGAAGGAAGAAACAATGCTGATACGATAAGGTACCTTGCTCTGGATTTAATAGTGGTGGCAGTTACACAATTTCATGACTACACAGTCATGCACCACATAATGTTTTGGTCAATATCAGGTCGCATATATGACATGGTGGTGGTCCCATAAGATTATAATACTGTACTTTTTTTTTTGAGTTGGAGTCTCACTCTGACACCCAGACTGGAGGGCAAGGCACACTCGTGGCCACCACAGCCTCAACCTGCTGGGCTTAGGCGATCCTTCGCCTCAGCCTTCCAAGTAGCTGGAACTATAGGCACATGCCACCACGCCCAAGTAATTTTTTTATTTATTGTAGAGACAAGGTCTCACTAAGTTGCCCAGGCTGGTCTCAAACCCCTGGACTCAGGCAATTCTCTTGCCTCAGCTTCCCAAAGTGCTGAGCCACCATGCCCGGCCATAATACTGTACTTTTACTGTAGCTTTTCTGTGTTTAAATATATCTAGATATACAAATACCACTGTTACAATTGTCTACCATATTCAGCACAGAATCAGGCTGTACAGGTTTCTATACCATACAGCCCATGCAGGTAGCAGGCTACACCTCCAGGTATGAGTAAATACACTCTACACTATCCACAGGATGACAAGATCATCTAACACTTCTCAGCATGTATTCCCATTGTTAAGTGGCATGTGACTATAATAGAGACCACTGAATTATACATTGTTTTCAAAATTTGAGTCAGGTTCTCACTCTGTTGCCCAGGTTGTAGTGCAGTGGCACAATCACAGCTCACTGCAGCCTCCAACTCTTGGACTCAGGCAATCTTTCTGTGTCCTGAGTAGTTGGGACTACAGGGGTGTACCGCCACACTTGGGTAATTTTTTTATTTTTTGTAGAGATGAGGTCTCACTATGTTGCCCAAGCTGAATTACACACTTTTTTTTTTTAAGTTGGAGTCTCACTCCATCGCCCAGGCTGGAGTGCAGTGGCACACTCATGGCCACTCCAGCATCGACCTGCTTAGGCTCCAGCGATCCTTTTGCCTCAGCCTTCCAAGTAGCTGGAACTACAGGTGCATGCTGCCACACCTAGCCAATTTTTTTTTTTTAATTGTAGAGACAAGATCTCACCAAGTTTCCCAGGCTGGTCTCAAACCCACAGGTTTAGACAATCCACTCACCCTGGCCTCCCAAACAGCTGGGATGACAGGCTGAGCCACTGAGTCTGGTCTTTTTTTTTTTTAGCAGGATTTATTGAGAGGACAGAAAAGTTCTCACAGTGCTAGGGGACCTGAGGAGGGGACCTGAATTATACACTTCAAAAGGGTGAATTTTATAGCTTATGAACTTTATCTCCATAATAATATTTTAAAAAACCAATACCAGAATCTCGTAACAAATGTTTCAACAGTGAAACTGTGAACTAAAAGAAAAAAAGAAGAAAAGGACAATGGAATAGTATCTTTAAGGTATTAAAAGAAAATAACTTAAATCTTAGAATTTTACATCCAGCCAAACTGTTTTCAAATCTGAGAGCATTCAAAAAAAACCTTGGCCAGGCTCGGTGGCTCAGCCTGTAATCCCACGCCTTTGGGAGGCTGAAGTGAGTGGACTGCCGGAGCCCGCGGGTTCGAGACCTGCCTGGGCAACTTGGCGAGACCTCGTAAGGTAAACGAAACCAGACCAGGCGAAACGGCAACAAAGGAGCCAAGAAAAATTTATTAGCGCAATCCCAGGTGAGGTTCACCGGTCCGTATAGCTGCGGGCCGGAGAAGTCGCGCCCAGCAAGATGGGCAACCGGTTTATAAAGGGCACGCTGAGAAAGCTGTAAGGAGGATTGGGGAGAGCGATTCTTGGTTGGGGACAGCTGTCGCGTGAACGTGGTTGCTAGAATCGCTGTAGCAGGTACGGGCTGGTTTTGTGGCTGGGGTCTTAGTTCCGGTAGCTCATTTTTGCTGACTCGCTTCTGCCCATTGTTCTCCTGATTTGGGTTGGAGCCATCTTGTTGAGGCCAGTCCCGCCCTCCGGTACCTCCGACCTTACACTCATCTCTCCAATAAATCAAAAAATTAGCCAGGTGTGGTAGCGTGGGCCTGTAGTTCCAGCTACTTGGAAGGCTGAGGCGGAAGGATCGACGGAGCCCAGCAGGTCGAGGCTGCTCTCCAGTCTGGGCAACAGAGTGAGACTCCAACTCAAAAAATAAAATAGATAAGATAAGATAGGATAGGATAAGATAAGATAAAAATAAAACTTTTCTCAAGACACACAAGGCTGCAGAAGCTTTGCAACACAAGATCCACAAAAAAATGTTTGGGATGAAACATTTCAGAGGGATGGCACCACAGGAACAGCTATAAGAGACGGAGGAAGTAAGGGTGCTAAACTTCCTTGAAAAATATTGCTGTTGGCTTCAAGAAACTTCTAAGAGCCAGGCTCGGTGGCTCAGCCTGTAATCCCGTGCCTTTGGGAGGATGAGGTGAGTGGATTGCCTGAGCCCGCGGGTTTGAGACCCGCCTGGGCAGCGAGACCTCATCTCTATAATAAATCAAAAAAATCAGCCAGGTGTGGTAGCACATGCCTATAATTCCGGCTACTAGGAAGGCTGAGGCGGAAGGATCGCTGGAGTCCAGCAGGTCGAGGCGGCGGTGGCCGGGAGCGGCCACTGCACTCCAATCTGGGCAACAGAGCGAGACTCCAACTCAAAAAAAAAAAAAAAAAAAGAAAGAAACTTCTAAGACTTGACAAAAAGAGAAATGCTATCCTTAGTAAGACAAAATTCAAAGTCATCAACATAATGGCATGGGAGAGGACCAAGACATGAGGGCTAAATTCTTTACTGTGATAAGGAAAATATAAATATCAACTTTTTAAGTAAGAGCAAATTAAAAGGAAAAAAAAAGTCAAATAAACTAAAATAATATGCTAGTAAGAAAGGATTCAAATATGTCAATAATGACAATTATTGTAATTGTACTAAATTTACCAGTAAAAAGACAAAAATGGACAGATCAGATTTTTTGGAAGCCCAGGTTAATGAATGTATAAATGTGATCTTTTATATGTTTGCTCCCGCTAGAAACATGTAATTGTACAATCTAATTCTAATAGGCATTGAAAATAAATATTCAGACCCAGAAGAAAGTGTTTGAGTTTGGGAAAATAAAATGGACCGTCTAGATCGGCGGTTGGTAAATTAGGTCCCAGGGACTAAGTCTGGCTGTTTCTGTGTGGCTGGCAAGCCATCCCATAGTTTTTACATTTTTTAATGGTTGTAAAAAATCAAAAGAAGAATAGTATTTCATGACATGTGAAAATTATATAAAATTCAAATTTTAGTGGCCACAAAGTTTTAATGGAATACAACCACACCCATTGGTGTTCATCCCGTCTATATGTTTTTGCACTGCCATGCAGAGTTGAATGGTTTTAACAGAGACCAGATGGCACGCTAAGCTTAAATATTTACCCTCTAGCCCCTGATAGAAAAAGTCTGTCCTAGACACTCTCTAGGCATGAAAGTTCTTCCTCTGGTTTGAGATGTGGTGGAGATGGACAAGGCGATCAGTGTCAGATGGAAATCTCCTGTGTGTGAGTGTTGAAACAGGTATTTCCCAGGAAGTAAAAGTTAGCCATCACAAAGGACACCTTTCCCTGTTGGAGTCTTTTCATGGGAATGTGTTTGTGATTTGACCATAGAAATCAGTGGTTTCTTTGCAGAAACTGCTCTCAATCCACATGGCTTAAATGCCATCTATTATGTAAAGTGGAGACTAACTGCATTCCAGGGGGTCAAGAGGCAGCCGATGTTCATAGGACTGATGAATGTTCCAGGAAGGAATAGACTTAGCTGTTAAATTCTAGAGGGCTTGTAAATGAAGGCTCTATAACACTAGCAGAAGTAGAGTTAGGCTAGATTTGAACTCTTGTCGAAAAGCTTGGTTCTTGCCGGGCTCAGTGGCTCAGCCTGTAATCCCAGCACTTTGGGAGGCCGAGGTGAGTGGATTGCCTGAGCTCGCGGGTTCGAGACCTGCCTGGGCAACTTGGCGAGAACTCATCTCTACAGTAAATCAAAAAATCAGCTGGGCGTGGTAGCGTGCGCCTGTAGTTCCAGCTACTTGGAAGGCTGAGGCGGAAAGATCGCCCTAGCCCAGCAGGTCGAGGCTGCGGTGGCCAGGAACGGCCACTGCACTCCAGTCTGGGTGACAGAGTGAGACTCTAACTCAAAAAAAAAAAAGAAAAACTTGGTTCTTACTGTCCTAACATTTTGGCCTGGAAACTGTGACTAGGGGCATTTGTGAAGTCCCATAAGACCTTGAGAGCATTATATCAAAAAAACCTATATTAGAAATGTCAGTAAAATAGGAGAAAATTATGCCACATCTAAAATTATCTAACCTTGTGTGTCACTTTACTTGTATACATGATTTCACATTTTAGCCACTGCAACAAGAGTACCACAGAAATACTAAGTAAACATGAAGAGTGAAATTCACAAACATACTTGTTATTCCTAGGCTTCTGAATTAGTGCTAAAAGGTCTCACTTCAGGCTCTTCTCTGGTTTTAATTGCCTTTTTGCACTTATTTTTTTTCCTTTCAGATTAGAAAATATATTTTATTCAGAACATAAATTAGAGAGAGAGAGAGAGAGAGAGAGAGAGAGAGAAATAGGGAATTCACCTCCCCAAAGGAGGGAAGGGGCCCAAAGATGGTCTAGGCCAAACATGGTCTAGGCAGGGCTCGGTGGCTCAGCCTGTAATCCCAGCACTTTGGGAGGCCGAGGTGAGTGGATTGCCTGAGCCCGCGGGTTCGAGACCTGCCTGGGTAACTTGGCGAGACCTCATCTCTACAATAAATCAAAAAATGACCCGGGCGTGGTAGCGCGCGCCTGTAGTTCCAGCTACTGGGAAGGCTGAGGCGGAAGGATCGCCGGAGCCCAGCGGGTCGAGGCTGCGGTGGCCGGGAGCGGCCACTGCACTCCAGTCTGGGTGACAGAGTGAGACTCCGACTCAAAAAAAAAAAAAAAGAATACATGGTGTAACCACAGCTCAAAGAGCACATGGCCATACCATAGCTTAGCAAGGCAATAGCCTGCACTTATTCTTCAATGTGAGGTATGACTTGACACTGACTTTCTCTCTTCCCACACCTTCAGGGCAACCAGTTATCATTTCATAAACAAACCAGTTAAACAAGGGTCTTGCTGTATGCCTGATCTGGGATACCACAGCTGGACTTTCCTACTTAGTGAGAAACCATCAACTTATATTCCTTATTCCATGTTCTACTATTTCTCTTTCTGACCAACCCTTTTATCTGTCCCTGAGGGCATCTTGGAGGCTGCTGACCACAGGAGGACAGGAACACAGAGTAATCTAGTAGAACCTACTATGGTGATGCCCTCTGAAAATGAGTCCAGAAGACTGGAGCTGGAAGCGAGGGGGACTTTTACTTTTCAATCTATACTTTTCTATGTTGCTTTACTTTATCTTACCATTGTTAGGGTACGGACAGGGTAAGGGTGGATGGATGGAGAGAGAGAGGAGAGGTGGAGGGAGGCGCAGCAGAGAGGGGCTCAGCACCGCTGGAGCCAGCTGGAGAGGCCACGCTGGGAACACAGAGATCCGAGTAAATTGCAAAGAATTGCGACACACAGAGGTGAGAGGAGAAAAGATTTATTTAAGCCGGGCTCGGTGGCTCAGCCTGTAATCCCACGCCTTTGGGAGGCTGAGGTGAGTGGATTGCCTGAGCCCGCGGGTTTCAGACGCGCCTGGGCAACTTGGCGAAACCTCCTCTCTACAATAAATAAAAAAATTAGCTGGGCGTGGTAGCGTGTGCCTGTAGTTCCAGCTACTTGGAAGGCTGAGGTGGAAGGATTGCCGGAGCCTAGCAGGTCGAGGCTGTGGTGGCCAGGAGCGGCCACTGCACTCCAGTCTCACTCCAGAGTGAGACTCCAACTCAAAAAAAAAAAAAAGATTTATTTAAGAAAAGTTCACCCCCCACAGACAGGGAATGGGCCTACACTCTAGGTTAGAGTGGCATCGCAGCCCCTGAGAGTCCTGGCTTAAATCCTTCTCTTGGAGATGTTGCACATGACTGCTGTGACTGCTGTGACTTCCTTATCGAACATCCGTGGATGTCTTGGAGAACCTGTGGCACAGAGACCCATTAATGTTCACCCACATTATCACAGCCCCTAGAGAAGGGCGTGACAAGGATTCTAATT
Source organism: Carlito syrichta (assembly GCF_000164805.1). Classification (NCBI taxonomy): domain Eukaryota; kingdom Metazoa; phylum Chordata; class Mammalia; order Primates; family Tarsiidae; genus Carlito; species Carlito syrichta. The sequence goes on from NW_007257440.1 coordinate 1,017,858, forward strand.
CTCCTGCACCTCTCCAAACGACATTCCTTAGAGCTAGTGGAGAGTTCACCTCCCTTTATCTCCTAGGCATTCCCAGTGGGTAGTTTCGGGGATCCTTGGCTTTCCTGTAGACAGCGCCCAATTTACTGGAAGATCGAATCCCCACCTGCTCTCCCTCTGAGCAGTTATAACTTTTGTAATTACAAGTTTCATGACTTTTACAGTCCTTGCCCAATGTATGATGTCTTAGGCCTTGTAAATGCCCTTTACTCTAGGCAAGCTTGATGGCCACTATGAGATACCTCTGATACCTGGAAGTTCTGTTTCTGAAAAGACCAAGTCAGTAAAGTTAATTATACCTAAAGTGTGCATTTCTCCAAAAGCATAGCTTCTACTTTCTCATCATTGTGTCAGGGTTTAAGAACAAGATGAAAAATGGCTTCCCACTCTCGGTCTGCCATTTCAACCATTAATGTGGATTACTTTTATTTCAAAAAGAATAAAGAAGGCTGTGTGCGGTGACTCACACCGGTATTCTCAGCACTTTGGGAGACCAAGGTGGGAAGATTGCCTGAGGTCAGGAGTTCAAGACCAGCCTGGGCAACATAGTGAGATCCCTTCTCTAACAAAAGTAAAATAAGCAAATCTCAAGCAGGTAAAAGAATTTGCAAGGAGAAAATTATTTAAGAGGCCTGGCAGAGAATATAATTACCTTTTTCCTTTTTAATTAATAGATCTTACTAATACCCCTGCCCAGAACATGTTACTGTGGTTAATGTTCCCTGGAGAGGAAAAATTCCAAATTGCTGATAACACAAATAGGGGGGCCAATAGCCTCTAATAATTCACCAAGTAACTTGTTCAAGATTAACACTGTGTTCCCATGAGAGTTCACCTTTCTCTCATTTACACTGTGTGCCTTGTAGACAGGAATGCCATTCACTTATTTATTCTGCTTCTTTACAAATCTACTTTAATTATTTAGAATACTTTACCAAGTAAAATCTTAACCTCAAAGGTTGATCAAAGTTATCCTACAAGTTATAAAACACACGGTTGTATTTACCATGTGTTGTTACCACTGATTAAATAATGTAATACTGGTTTCCACTTCAAACGAGAATGCATACAGTGATATAAGACCTGTGATTTAATTTTATTTGGTCCAACTGGCAACAATAAAAGTAGGAAACTGAAAAGGTATTAATTATTTTTCCTTTCATCCAATAGTTGCGCCTTCTCGAAACTGAAAGTCAAGTAAGTGATGATGACATTTAAAACAGTCATATGACATTTCAGTCTGTATACAAGATGGTGGTCCCATAAGATGCAGCTCTCATACAGGTGTGCCATTTTTAATCTTTTTGTTGTTTGCTTTGTTTCATTTCATTTTTTTTTTTTGCTCACTGCAGCCTTGAACTCCTGGGTTCAAGTGATCTTTCCGCCTCAGCCTCCCATGCAGCTGGAACTACTAGAGCAAACCACCATGCCCAGAACTACTTTCTTTTTTTTTAAGAGACAGGGTCTTGTTATGTTGCTCTGACTGGTCTCAGCTCCTGGCTGAAAGGTACCTATAGAAACCTAGAAGAGACTTAGCTTATTCTTTAGTCTTTTTGCCTCAGTGTAACCATTAGAAAACATTCAGACATTCTACTGCAGGACAAACAGCAGCCTATCCCATCCCCACTAGGCAAATCTCCTTCAGATGCAAGACTAGGACAGCCCAACCATTCATGGTTTAGCATAATAATCTCTAGTAAACTTTTAGGTTCCTTGTCAAAGCTGAAGATCAAAGATCACCCTTTAGCTGGCCAAAGTCATAAGAGTTTGTGAGTTGCAAATGTCTGAGTTTGCGAATTGCAAATGTCTAACAAGTCTCTTGCAGGAATCCCCCCCCCAGGGTTAACCTAATCAGCCCTCTGTGAACTACATGACACAGATAAACCCCACCATGGCAGCAATCATGTGACTAACCCACCCATCTGCCTG
>NW_007257440.1:1019969-1023133 GCF_000164805.1 Carlito syrichta
TTTTAAATAAACTTTTCTTTCTTAACCTTTTTGTGTGTTGCAATTCTTTGCATCTACTCGGATCTCTGGGTTCCCAGCACGACACCTCTGGCTTCCCAGCCCTGGCAGTGCTGCACGCCTCCCTGCGCCTCTCTCTCCACACTCACCCTGTCTGTCCGAACCCTAACACTGGCCTCAAACAATCTCTCCTCAGCCTCCCAAAGTGCTGGTATTATAGGCATAAGCCACCATGTCCAGCCTATTTTTTCTCTCTGTCTGTCTCCCTCTCTCTCTCTCTCTCTCTCTCTCTCTCTTTTTAGTTAGAGTCTCTCTCTTGTTGCCCAGGCTAGAGTGCAGTGGCACGCTCACAGTCACCGCAACCTCGACCTGCTGGGCTTAGGCGATCCTTCCGCCTCAGACTTCCAACTAGCTGGAACTACAGACGCATGCCACCATGCCTGGCTAGTTTTTATGATTTTAATGTAGAGACAGGCCTCACCAGATTCCCCAGGTTGGTCTCGAACCCATGGGCTCAGGTAATTCTCTTACCTCAGCCTTCCTCGGCAGGGATTATAGACTGAGCCACTGTGCCCAGCCTATTTTTTATCTCTTATATCATGTTTTTACTTTACCTTTTCTATATTTAAATATGCAAATTCTTACCATTGTGTTGCAGTCACTATAGTACTCAGTGCAGTCACATCCAGCACAGGTGAATAGCCCAGGAGGTACAGGCTGCAGCACACAGCCTGGGTATGGAGGAGACAGTGCCATCAAGGTCTGTGTAAGGACACTCTGATGCTCCCACAATGACAAAGTCCCCTAGTGACACGTCCCTGTTAAGTGACACATGACTACTTACATTCCCACCTGTAATAGGAATTCTAGCTGTAGTGGGAGACACTAAACCTACCTTTTCACTCTGACACTTTAGTGCCTTCTTGTTAGCTTCTTTGCTGACATGGGTTAGGATTCAGAGGTGGGCCAGTTATGGAGGTGTAAAAAAGCTAGGAGGTCTTTGTGAAGAATCCAAAATATATTTAATAAAGAAAATGATTAATCGTTTACTAATCCAGTACTCCGGAGACTGAAGGTCAGCTTCCTCCACTTGAACTTCAATAACCTCTCAAACCTCAGTGGTCTTGATTTTGAGAATCTGACCTTAATTTTATTTGCCTGGGGGTGGGAGGACAGGGAGACAGTAAAAGTCTTAAGCCTGTATTAATCAAGTTTGTCATTTGCCTTTAGACTGGTCATTCTGGCTGACATGGAGAATAGGGTGGCTGTGTGCTCCTGGGCAAGCTGCTTAACCTCTCTGTGCCTCAGTTTGCTTTAGTTTAAAATGAGAAAAAATGTAGCTACTTCATAGAGTTCTTTATTTTTTTTTTCTTTTTGAGTTAGGTTCTCACTCTGTCATCCAGGTTGGAGTACTGTGGCCCTATCACAACTCACCACAGTCTTGACCTTCTGGGCTCAGATGATCCTTCCACCTCAGTTTCCCAATTAGCTGGGACTACAGGTGCATGCCACCACTCCCAGCTAACTTTTTTGATGTTTTTTTGTAGAGACAAGGTCTTGATATGTTGCCTAGGTTCATCTCAGACTCCTGAGCTCAAGGAGTCCTCTGACCTCAGCCTCCCAAAGTGCAGGGATTAAAGGTGTGAGCCACTGCGCCCAAGCAAGATCAGAGTGCTCTTTAGGAAGATGAGCTAGTGATCAGTGGGGCTGAAAAATAGGAAATAATCTTGCTACTGATTCTGATTTGCTCACTGCTTTTTCCTCTAACACTAAATGCCAAGGAATTGTTCACTTTAAAATGGTTAATTTTATGTTATGCGAATTTCACATCAATTTTCAAAAATTGCTGGAAAAAAAGTAAACATATCCTGGGACATGTCTCTCCCCTGCTTAAAATCATCCAGAGACTTCTCAAATAACCCCCAAACTCCTACACCTGTAGCACACAATACGTGGACCACATACCCACAACACCTACGCATGCCTTCCTAGGCAGCAGTGATACAGAGACCTGCTAATGTCTGTCCATATTGTCACAGCCCCTAGAGAAGTTCATGGCAAGGGCTCAAGTTCTCCTGAACATTCCTGAACAATATTCCTGACAGCAAATAAAAGGTGCACTTCCCCTCATCTCCTATGCACTCCCAGGAAGTCGCTTCAGGGGATCCTCGGCTTCCCTAAAGTCAATGCCCAATAACTGAAAGATGCGAATCTCCACTTACTCCCTTTTTCTTATAAGTTAAAAGTTACAAGTTTGAATAATATAGCATCAATGTAATCGTAAGCCTTGTGATTTATCTAACTGTTGTATCAATGTAATCATAAGTTTTGTGATTTGCATAACTTTTGTGTAATGCATGATGTCTTAGGCCTTGTAAACTCCCTTTACTCTATGGTAAACTTGATTAATGCTTCTGCCAGGCCCTACTGATAAAAACTGTGAGATACTTCTATTAACTAGCACAAGGAAGTCTGGACCGAAAAATGTCACTGTCAATAAATGTGGCTGAAACTCAAGTTCTATACAATGCTCTGCTGGTCACATGGCTAATGTATAGGTACTAACAACTCTGGACTTATAAAAGTGAACTGTAAAAGCCTAGAGGGTGAGCAGAACCATTTTAGAAAGACCTGTCCAAAATCAAAGGATGAACATGGAGGCGTGGAGTGCAGCAGAAGTGAGACTTTAATGGTGGTCTTGCGAGATCAGGTGTCTGGTGGGCAGGCACACCAGGGTTTTTACAGTCGGCATATTTGTAGCCTAGAGTGCTAGTCCCTCCCCTGGTCTCCCACAGGCTGGGCTCCACAGAGGTCACAAACTTTTCTCCCACATCGTCTACATGGCACACATCAGTTGTGTCACGTAAGTAGTTCATTTACATGTCCTATGTGCTGATGGGTTTAGAGTTGCTAGAAAATCCCTTCATTTATATGTCCTATTTGCTGATTGGTTTATAGGATTTCATTTTTATTGGTTTTCTCCAAAATTTGAACATAAAAGTCCGCCAAAGTGAAAGCCTGAGAAAAAGAGAACAAAGAAGCAGGAGGTGACTCAGCAAAGGCATTTAAACATGGCTCAGGATTCATTTTGAATAGAAATCATTCTATTTCTTTTTTTTTTTTTTGAGTTGGAGTCTCACTCTGTCTCCCAGACTGGAGTGCAGTGG
>NW_007257440.1:1023502-1028423 GCF_000164805.1 Carlito syrichta
GCTAGAGTACTAAGTCCTTGTATTGCTCTAGTGATGGTCCCATCAGGAGCTGTATTGTTTGGGATAAACGTACAGCATTGGCCCTCTAACATGACACACTCCCCTTTTTTCGGCTAACATATGTCTAGTGCCATACGATTTTTCCATGCCATTCTACTTGTAGCGTCTAATTGCTCAGCTACTCCTTTAATTGTATCCCTGGTATGATTAATCAATCTCTGCTGATTATAGTAGATGTAATTGATCCAATCTACATTTTTATTTATAGTTACCCACCAAAAGAGAGATTCAAATCCTGCTGCTATTTGATTTTGAGCCTTAAATTCATTAGGGACTCCCCAGGGAACTCCTACGGCATCAAGATACACATTGGAATCAAATGATCCAGGTACTGGTGGCCCAGGCAGTGACCGTTTACTCCTGACCTTGGTAGCCATTAGTGGGTTTTGAAATGCCAGGGTGAATAGGATGACCAATTGAACCAAAGCACAGGTTCCTGTTCATTTGGGCGGCAACAGGGCTCTAAGGGTCTTTTTACCACAGTACCACCAAACATCTGCTCAGGGGATGTTGAAGTTCAAGTAGCTTCAAGAGACATCCAGAACATGGGTGCAGGAATGCAGATGTCCTACAGGAGTGGTGAAACTCTCTCCCCATCTAGAAAGACACAAAGAGTGATTCACCTTTCCTATGGAGAAAGAAGGATGCACCTTCAGATCTGACTTCTGCATGGATGGGTAGAACAAGGAAAGACTTTGGCAAGTCTCGTTACCCCATGCATCCTTGTCTTGGTATAAGGCCAACATAAAGTTCATTTCATCAGGGTCTGTGTCCCAATTAATGGGAAACTGAACCACTTGAGCCTGTGGCTGCCCTGTAGCACAAGCATAACAATTACTTTTGTTAAGGCTTGATACTGTGAATTTTATCCATTCAACCCAGGCATTTGGATCCTCATATCCTATTTATATTTTCATGGTTTGTTTTAGGTCTGTTACTTCTATGATGGTAATTAGATGGGTCACTTTTAAATCTTGTTGGATTTAGTTTCCAAAACTGTGGATGATTGGGGCTCTGAGTTGGGGTTTTATTAATAGGCAGTGAGGATGAAATTAACCTCATCTGAAAGATATCCAAAGGATCTTCTCCTGATATATCTGCTCCCAGACCATATTTTCAAATTACTGATGGTTTTCTATCTAGGATTTGGGGCTGAGCTATTGTTAATAGTAACGGATTACATTGGAGATGTTGACAATTAGGAGGGGTTGACAATCTTTTGATTTGGATCTTATCTTTCAATCCCTTGTTAAGTCTCTCCTCAGGAGCTGTCCATCTTTCAAACCGGGTAGTCCAGAAAACATTATACCAAGAATAGCAAGGATGCATAGTCTTTATGTGGCACAAGACTCCATGTTGGTATCTGAACATGATAATATTACTTGGGGGCAGAGATATTTGTCTGTTTCAGAAAGATTTTTTTTATCATAAAGGCTCCCACAGGGTAAGGCAAAACAAGCATCAAACCTGATAGTTATGGGAGAGGTAGTTTTGGTGACATTAATGGTAAAAATGCAATTTGCTATTCCAAATAAGGTTAGCAGCACCTGTAAGGGAGACAACAATTCCATGGCTGTTCAGGATTGGAAAGGCCTTTCTATAAGCATTTAACAAGGAAAGAAGTAAATACACATATAATGAGAAACACTATAGGTAGTGAAATAGCTAATGAAATATGTAAAATAACTACTTGACATAAGTAACTCCATTTGTTGAAATACTCCATCTTAGCTGTCTGCCTGACCTAAAAATGACACCCCCTCCCCAGTGTGTACATGTGATTGTTGTAACTTTCCCATGACCACAGACATACAGCCTTGTTCCCCTGAGCTGTTCACACTGACCGTTCTTGCTGACTGTTTGAAAACTCCCTAACCACAAGTTCCATGTAATTGTATGCCTTGTTAACTGAAATCCAAAAGATTATTCCTTTTGTTTTTAGTTCCTTGTGCCCTCACCCCCTGATATGTAGCCCACTTGTGGATTTTGCCTTTATAAGCTTTTTGCCGATTCCACTCAGTGTCAAGAGCTTTCTTGGCATGAGCCTACTCTTGACCGTGTGCTATTAAAGGACTCAAAATTTGAACCCAGTGTGCTGGCAATTCTCCTTTCTCACGGTTCAGCTATAACAGAGAAATACATCAGGTTTTTCTGAATTTTAACTTTAGGGTTTAGTTTGAGAGACCTCCCATGTATTGGGTGTACTCTTTTTCAACAGTTTCTTTTGGTGATTTCTTGACTCAGGTGTGATGTGTCCACCCTTTTTCAGTAGTCTGCACAGCCTTCTCAGTTGTCAGGAGCACTTGATAAGGTTCTTCCCAACTTGGTTGGAGTCTAGTTTCCTTCCAGGATTTGATCAGCCCCCAATCTCCAGGCTGGAATTGGTGAACTGTAAACTCAAGAGGAAGAGTTTGAGCAAGGAACCTCTTTAATCTAAGAGATGATAGGGTAGAGGAAATAGCCAAAACATATTCTTTTAAAAATTGATCTTTTGTTTCCAAGGTTGGTAAATCTGCAACTTTGCTTAGATATGGCAATCCATATAGTAATTCATAGGGTGACAATCCCAAGTCCTTTCTAGGAGTCGTTCTAATTCTAAGTGCTATTGGAAGACACTTAACCCAGGGCAATTTTGTTTCTAACATAAGTTTGGTTATATGTGTTTTTAAGGTTTGAGTCATCCATTCTATTTTCCCGGAGAATGGTGGATGGCCGGAAGTATGAAAGTCTCTTGTATTTGAAGTGCTTTTGCAATACCTTGTAGTATTTTTGAAGTAAAATGACTTCCGTTATCTGAATCAATGGTTTCCACTAAACCAAATCTAGGAATTAGTTATTCTAAAAATTTCTTTATGATGACCCCAGCTTTAGCCACCATTGTCGGATATGCCTCTACCCATCCAGTAAGGTGATCAACAATCACTAGCAAATATTTAAGTTTTTCTATTTTAGATAATAATTCAGTGAAATCAACCTGTATATTTTGGAAGGGCCTTAATCCAGGAGGTCTTCCTCCTTTTAACAATGCTCTACTTTCTTATTTATTTTCTGGCAGATTATACAACCTTCACTGTTGGGAGCCAGCCATGGAGGCCCACTGAGTGTTAGGGATCAGGGAGGGCCGTGGACCCCGAGACCACTAGGATGGGTTCGGGAGCTGTTGACCCCATTCCCTCCTCTCTTTTTCTATGTAGCACACTTAGCCAAAAGGAACTCTGCCGACCTAAGCTGAAGGCTCTGTGACTGTGACAGGCATGGCTAACTCTAGAAACTCATTGTTCCTGTTTCCCATGAACTGCGGTTTCAGCTTAGGTATTAGATATAATTCAAACTCAGGTCACATTTGGGAGCCTTCTATACGGTACAAGCATCTTTATAAGATTTAAAAGTATATTCGTAGAATTAGCATATACATACGGAGAGCTGTTTTCAGCTTTAGATAGTATAGATGATTATCTAGAGTTACCAGAAATGGCCCAGCACGAACTTTGGGCTGAGCCACATTCCTAAGGGCCCAGCGCATACTTTGGACTGGGCTGCATTCTTTTAAACTGGTTTTAGCTACAATTAGTGTAGGATTTTTCTACTTATTATAGAAATTGAATTTATTTTACTCATAGAAAGTATTGTAGAATAGGTCATGCTAACATCAGGGAATTATGTTAGTCAAGCATGATCAAACATGATATTTTGAGGTTTAATAAGAATACAGCTAACTTTAGAAATTTCATTGTTCCCATTTTCTACTATTGTGGTTTTGGCTTTAGTACAATTTACAGTTTATATTTGGGTTTTATTTTTAGAAGTTTATTGCTGATGATCAGCTTTATATATTAGGATTAGGAATTAGAAACTTTTATAGAAGTTAAGATAGATATATAGGATTTTAGAATAGCCATTTTGTTAAGAGATTGTAATCAATTGTTCCTAGAAACGGCCCAGGAACAGTGAGATAATTTTGGGTTGTCCTGAGGAAACACCTGGTGGGTGGGGGACGCCCCTCATCCACCTGGCTTTGTGTTCACCTGAAAGTCTTGTGATTTAACCTGTGAAATTTTAGGATAAAAGGCTTACAGTTTGTCCCATTAAACAGCTTCTGCACTAGACAGAGTCCAGTCTCTTTCTTTCTTCTTTCTAATATCTATCCCTCCAGTTTAATCGCCGACGCTGTCTTTCCTACCGGGGACCCCCAATATCTGCAGGGGCTGGCCCCCGCACTTCACAAATTTGTTTAGCAATTGTGTAAATTCCTATACATCCATATGTCTTTAGGAGCGCATCACACATTGCTTGGGTTCCCCAATGACTTCCCCTATGTAATGTAGTCAGGAATTCCCTCATAATAGATTTATTAACCGTTTCCCTACCATCAGATAGGATCCATTTTCCTTCCTCAGTTAAAATTGCTCCAATTTTTCTCATTTCTTCCATTTCCCATTCCATAAATTGTGGTTTTACATTAATTACAGGTACAACTGGGCTAAGATTTAGAAGCTTAATTTCATTTTCCATGGCTGCTTCTTTGGCTACTTTGTCAGCCAACCTATTACCCACTGCCTTGAGGAGTTTCCCTGTTGATGACCATTTGCATGGGTGATCGCTGTTTCAATGGGGAGCTGCAGATTTTCCAAAATTTGTTTAATTAGTTCCCCATGGACTAATTTCTTTCCTTTACTATTTATGAGGCCTCTCTCTGTTCAGATTTTTCCAAAAGTGTATACCACCCCATAAGCATAATTAGAATCAGTATATATTGTACCCTCTTTGTTTGTAAGCATTTTTAAGGCCTGGTTAAGAGCATATAACTCAACCCCATTATAAAATGGGCAAAAGATATGAACAGACACTTCTCAAAGGAAGA
>NW_007257440.1:1028670-1063802 GCF_000164805.1 Carlito syrichta
CCCCTACTGGGAATATATCCTGAAGAACTCAAATCACTCTATAAAAAAGATACCTGCACACGTATGTTTATCGCAGCATTGTTCACAATAGCAAGAACCTGGAAGCAACCATGCTGCCCATCAAAAAAGGACTGGATTAAAAAAATGTGGTACATATACACGATGGAATACTATGTAGCCATAAAAAAGAACAAAATCATGAATTTCACAGCAACCTGGATGGAACTAGAGTCTATAATACGGAGTAACCTCTCACAGAAACAAAGATCCGAGTATCACATGTTCTCACTCATATAGTGGACCTTGAACACCCAATGTAATACTATAGGAAAATGACTGACAGTAGTGGGAAACTATGGGGGGGGAGGTGGGATTAACCGTAGTAAATATCTGTCTGGGGACGGGGAAACACCTCTTATCAACAAGGGTGCCTGAACGAAACGTATTTGTATACCTAACCTTTAACTGTACCCCACAATATCATAATAAAAAATATTGATTATAAAAATAAAAAATAAAACTCCAATTAAAAAAAAAGAGCATATAACTCACAAGCTTGTGCATACCATAAGTTTGGCAACCTCCCCTTTTCATAAGTAGACAGACTATTTCCATCAATAATTGAATACTCATTATGTCATTTACCTTCGATTATTTCAGAGAAGCCATCTATAAATAACCTTATACCATCACAGAGTGGCTCTTGCTTTAAGTCTAGTCTGATTTTAGTTTGGTATTCTTAATATCTAAACAGTTATGTTATAGGGTGTCATTGTTTCCTTCCTCTCTAGCCTGTAGAAAATTGGCTAAATTTACGTAAGAGTCTGTGATTAACATTAGATCATCCCTTTCTAATAATGTAGCTTCATATTTTAAAATTCTGGAATCAGTCAACCAGAGACCAGCTTTTTGATTTAAGATGGCCCAAACCTGGTGCGGGGTGTTGACCAAGAGAGTTTCTCTAAAAGGTAACTTATGACTTTCTTCCACTAGCAGAGCAGTTGCTGCAATGGCCTGAACACATTCCGGCCAGCCCCTAGATACAAGGTCTAATAATTTGGACATGAAGTTATACATTGCTTTCTTCCCCCTCTTTCTTGGGTAAGTACTCCAACAGCTATTCCCTGATCAGTTGTAACAAACAAATGAAAGGATTTTTCTAAGGAGGGAAGGACAAGAACAGGAACTGTAATTAAGATTTGTTTTAGTTTTTCTAAATCCTGTATTTCTTCTTTGGTCCATTGGAGAGTTTGGTGCTTTCTCCAATAGTTTTGAGTACAAATTTTTAGAGTGCATATGAATCAATCCATAGTCTGCAGTAGTCTGTAAGATCTAAGAATTTCCTGAGTTCCCTTTTTGTTATAGGTCTGAGGTAGTGAATTATTCCAACTATTCTTTCTGGATTGGATTCTCCATTTGCCTGCATTAATTAGATGACCTAGGCATTTAACCTCTGTTTCTACAAATTGTAATTTACTTTTAGAAACCATCAATCCTTGCTGTCCCAAATAGTTAAGTAATTTTATAGTCATTTCAGATACTTGAATTTTATCTGTTCCAGAGATTAGAAAGTCATCTACATATTATAAGAGATTAGTGTCAAGCAAAGGTGGAAACACCTCTAAAACAGTTTCTAAAATCTGGCTAAATAAATTGGGAGATTCAGTGAAACTCTGGGGTAATACAGCCCAGTGGTATTGCTGTTTCCTTCCATTTATAGAATTTTCCCATTCAAATGAAAAGAGATCTCTACTTTCGGGAGCCAACAGACATGCCCAAAAGGCATCCTGAAGATCTACTACACTAAGCCATTTATGTTCATGAGGAATTTTACTAAGGAAAGTATATAAGTTTGGAACCATAGGATGTTGGGTTTGAGCTATTTGATTTATTGCCCACAAATCCTGGACCAACCAGTATGATCCATCAGACTTTTTAACTGGAAGAATTGGAGTATTATATGGTGATATACATGGTTCCAAAAACCCATCTTTAAGGAGAACTTCAATCACCAGTTGGAGCCCCTTTCTTCCTTCCAGGGAAATAGGATATTGTTTTCTACATACAATTTCATCAGGCTGTTTTAGAGAAATTTGAATTGGAGGGATTTGTAGCCCTCCTCTTTTTCCCTCCTTTACCCATACCTCAGAACTAACTTTTTGCTCTTCCTCCGTGAGGTATGCTATTGGGACTGTGAGTTGGCCTTGCTCCGGTCCTACATTAAGGCCCAATGTGACAATTAGATCTTTACCTAAAAGATTTATTCTGGCCTCTGGGACAAATAAAAATGACCCTATTAGTATTTCAGTTCTGGTTTTTATAGGCATAGGTTCAGATATGGACACCAGAAATCCCTCTCCCCTTACTCCAGAAACTTGAAGTTTTTCTTATGAAAAGTGAACATTTTGGGGTTTGAAAACTAGAGAGGAACATGCTGCTCCAGTATCAACAAGGAAAATAGTATCTTCCTCATTGGGTCCCACCTTAAAATTTATCAAGGGTTCCTGGTGGGAACTGGAAAAGGGGGAACCCCTGATTCCCCTATTCTACATCTAATGCCATGAGAGACGTCATTTCCTTCTCTCTTTAGTTCGGGGAAATTTATTTTGAAGTGTCCTAGTTTTCTACAATGGTAACATTCGGCTTCTTTTGGATTAAAGTTTCCTGTTCCATTACCCCTAGGGTTGATTTTTCCTTTAATTTGTCCCCTTTGACTTCCAGATTTTGTTCATGGAGGTCTTTCATTCTTTCTCCCAACCACTTTCTCAACACTACTTTTTATAATTCAAGACTTTTGTTTCTGTCTTTCCTCATCCTGTTTAGCAAACACCTTTTGTGCCTCCCTTAATAGTTCTTCAACAGGTCTTTCGTTCCACCCTTCCAGTTTTTGTAATTTCTTAGCAATGTCTGGTCAACTTTTAGTAACAAAGTTAACTTTTAATAAACCTTGTCCTACAAGATCTTCTGGATCGAATCCAGAATATTTTCTCATCTGGTCTTTGATCTGCTGTAAAAAGATGGTGGGTGTTTCCTTCTTACTTTGCTAGATTTCAAAAGCTTTTGAAACATTCTGAGACCTTGGGGTAAATTTTCAAATTCCCTTAATTATTAATTCCCTTAAATCCTGCATTCTCACCCTATATCCTGGGTTATTATTATTCCATCTAGGATCAGTATTTGGATATTTCTGTTCAGCAGACTGTGCACCTGGAACTGGGGGATGGTCCTGTTCCCAGATGGACATGGCTGCTCATTGAATCATTCCTCTTTCCTCACCAGTAAACAAAATATTCATAATTGACATTAATTCTACCCAGTTATATATGTTAGGTCCAAGGAACTTATTAACTTGGTCAGTCAATCCTAGAGGGTCCTTTAGTAATGATTTCATTTCTTTTTTAAAGTTTCTTACTTCTGTGCTAGTGAGAAATCACACAGCTGATTTCTCCCTGCCTCAATGGAACTTCCCTTAAGGGAAATAGTTTTGAATTTTTGTTTGACTCTCCAGGAAGAAAGGGAAACCTTTCAATATCTTTTTGGCATTGTTCCAATTCCCTTTTCAGTTAGAATAAATATGTCAGGAACTTGGCTCCCAAATTTCTGATAGATCTGCATTCCTGGCCATTCTCCCTCCTCCACATTCCTGATTTTCCTGAGGATTGTAAGACAGGGGAATACAGGAAAGCAGATCCCAAGGCTCTTCCCTTTCTTCTGGGTGTTCAGATTTTCCTTCTTCCCCATCTCTCATTCTAAAGGGGAAACATGGGAAGGGCCTTTAGTAGCCAACAAAGAGCATAGTCTCTCTCCTCAGATGAGAGAGAGAACTTGTTGTTTACATAGATCACTAAAGTTTGACAAAGTCAATCTTCATCAGAGCCAAATTCAGGCCAAAAGATTGAAGGCTGATGGATTGGATTTTTAGTCCATAAAAAAAAAAAAAACAGCAAAATTCAATCATTTTTGTCTTCCCCTTTTTCTTAGTCCTGGAATCTTCATTCTAGTTTTTCAACATTCACCCCAATAGACTATCTGGGGGAATTTTAAGGGAGCTTTCTTGACCTCCCTTCCTAGGCCCAGACTGTTTATTATCCATTCTTGGTTACCAGGTAAGCCATGTAATTTCAGAGTTTCCCAAAAGTGTGCTCAACTTCCCTTACTGGAAGTTTCTCACAGACCTTAAGACTCCAGGTGTTTCCTGAGGTGCTCAACTCCTCTTATTGGAGGTTTCTTGCAAACTTCAGGATTTGCTTCATCCATCTCTGGCTGTTTCCCTTGTGGGACAACAAAAACATGGATCAGAACTCCACAATTGCTTCGTATCTTGGGATATATCTCAGTCAAACACACTCAACCTCCAAGAATGCCCCAACCACCAAGGCAGTATTTATAGTCCAATTTTTCCTACCATGGCTCGTGCAAAAGGTTGCCTGGTTGCCGTGGTGCCTACTTTTATTTTTTTATTTTTGGTGTGTCACTTCTATTGCCTCTGGAACAATAGTCTCAGGTTTATCTGCAATACTGAGAGCAGCTGAGAGACCCAAGCAGAGTAGGCCACCTGAAATTGTGTGGGACACATCTCCCCCTCTGCTGGTGGTCACCCTACCACAGATGCTGAGTATCCCGGATGAGCCCCCAAATTGTAGATATGAACTCACCTGTCCAAAATCAAAGAATGGACATGGAGACGTGGAGTGCAGCAGAAGCGAGACTTTAATGGTGGTCTTGCTAGATCACGTGTCTGGTGGGCAGGCACACCAGGGCTTTTACAGTTACCATATTTGTAGCCTAGAACATGAGTCCCTCCCCGGTCTCCCATAGGCTGGGCCCCACAGGGGTCACAAACTTTTCCCCCACATCGCCTACATGGCACACATCAATTGGGTCACGTAATGAAAGTCTGCCAAAAAGAGAACAAAGAAGCAGGAAGTGATTCAGCAAAGGCATTTAAACATAGCTCAGGGTTCATTTTGAAAATAAATCATTCTATTTCTTACATTTTGAACTCAGAAATAAACTTCTTTCTACCAGTTCCTTCCCCCTTTGATTTATTTGTATCAAGGGGAGCAGCCAAGCATTACTCAAACCATAACACTTAGTTTTTTTTTTTTTGAGTCAGAGTCTCACTCCGTTGGCCAGGCTGGAGTGCAGTGGCATGCTCACAACCACCCCAGTGTCAACCCTCTGGATTCAAATGATCCTTCTGCCTCAGCCTTCAGCTACCATGCCTGGCTAATTTTTTGATATATTGTTAGAGACAAGGTCTCACCAGGTTGTCCAAGCTGGTTTTGAACCCCTGGCCTCAGACAATACTCTCTCCTCGGCCTCCCAAAGTGCTGGGATTACCACTTAGCATTTTTACAACGTTGAGTTATACAAAGAGGAATGCAATTCTTTCCTTCTTTTTATTTTTTTGAGTTGGAGTCTCACTCCATCGCTCAGTCTGGAATGCAGTGGCACACTCATGGGCACCCTAGCATCAACCTGCTGGGCTCCAGTGATCCTTCTACCTCAGCCTTCCAAGTAGCTGGAACTACAGGGGTGCATTACCACACCCGGCTAATTTTTTTTTTTTTTTTTTGAGTTGGAGTCTCACTCGGTCACCCAGACTGGAGTGCAGTGGCCGCTCCCAGCCACCGCAGCCTTGCCTGCTAGGCTCCGGCAATCCTTCCGCCTCAGCCTTCCGAGTAGCCGGAATTACAGGCATGTGCTACCATGCCCGACTGATTTTTTGATTTATTGTAGAGATGAGGTCTCGCTGCCCAGGCGGGTCTCGAACCTGCGGGCTCAGGCAATCCACTCACCTCAACCTCCCAAAGGCACGGGATTACAGGCTGAGCGACCGAGCCCAGCTAATTTTTTTTATTTAGTATAGAGACAAGGTCTCACCATGTTGCCCAGGTTGATCTCAAACCCATGGACTCAGGCAATCCTCTCACCTCGGCCTCCCAAGGTGCTGAGATTACAGGCTGGAGCCACCACCCCTGGCCCACAATTCTTTTAGCTCTTAGACTTTACGTTGCAGATTTAGCAAATAAAAATACAAGATGCCCAGTTAGATGTGAATTGCAGGTAAACAAGAAATCATTTTTCAATATGTCCCAAATATAGCGCAAGACATACTTATAATGAACACCTACTTGCTGTTTATCTGCAATTCACACTGAAGTGGGAGTCCTACGTTTTATCTGACAAGCCTAGCTTGAGGTCTTTCCCACAAGACTTCAGGCCCTGCCACTCCTCCTGCCATTCCCTGCAGATCACCAAGCCCAGGATTCTGGGTTTCTTCCAGTGCTGGGAACAGCTCAAGCTTTTTACCACCCCAGGGTCTTTGCAGGAACCCTGCAATTTGTGAAACCCTGTCTCTTCATACACCTGGCTCCTTCTCATCCATGAGGTCACAGCTTAAATATCTTCTCCTTAGAAAGGCCTTTCCTAAGCTGGGCATGGTGACTCATACCTGTAATCCCAGCATTGGGGGAGGCTGAGACAGGAGGAACACTGGCCAGAAGTTTGAGGCCAGTCGGGACAACATAGAAAGACCTTGTTTCTACAAAAAAAAAAAAAAGAAGATAACAAAAATTGGCCAGTGGTGGTGGCTCATGCCTGTAGTCCCAGTTACTCGGGAGGCTGAGGCAGAAGAATCTCTTAAGCTCAGAGTTTGAGGTTGCAGTGAGCTATGATCACACCCCTGTCTTCCAGCCTGGGCAACCTTGTGAGACCCTGGGAAGGAAGGAAGGGAGGGAGAGTGTGGTAGGACCCTTCAACAGAGAGACAGGATACCGAGGCTTCTTTGCCAGGAAGCAGCATTTATTTATGCTGCTTATTTATATGGTGCAGCGGATTCACAAACCTTCATCAGATGCAAGACCAGGACAGCCCAACAGCCCAACCTTTCAATTCATGATTTAGCATAATAATCTGTCAGAAATGTTCAGACCCCTTGTCTGGCCAAAGTCATAGAAATGATAATAGGACCACCTTTTGATCAAGGAGTTTGTGGATTACAAATGTCTGACAAGTCTCTTACAGGAACCCCCTCCCCTTGTCTCCTCCCATCTAACCCACCACCTGAGGACATGAGATGCCAATGTCTGATGTCCTCAAGATCAAAGACTCATGTGGCTACAATCAACATCAAAGACCCACAGCCCTGGACACTCCTCCAGGCCTAAACCCCCTTACCCCAAAGGCCCTTAAATATACCCATTTTTTGCCCCTTCAAGACCATACTTGCCTCTGAGTGTTAGCCCCTTTTCCAATCTGTGAAAGGTGAATAATAAACTTTTCTTCTCTCTACTTTCTTCCTTGTTGCAATTTTGCATTATGCCCGTGGCATCGGTACCAGTATCAGCCCACCTCCCCTCAGCGGACCCTTTCACTTCTGCTTGTGAAGGAAGCAGGGAAGGCAAAGGCAAGTCCGCAGGCTTGCAGGGTTGGCATCTGCTTGGTGGAGCTGCCTTAGCCCTTTGACCTGTGGGTCGCTTTTCCATGGCTTCCATAACCACGAATGGCTTAAAGCAACAGACTTTCATTCTCTCACAGTTCTGGGGCCAAAATTCCAAAAGCTTTCCTTGCCTCTGCCAGTCCCCATGGCTGCTGGCCGTCCTCGGTGCCCTTCTCATCTCTGTCTCCAGCAACCCACGGCCTAGGTCCTTCGCACAAGTCTGTGTTACATGCCTTCTTATGAGACATCAGTCTTCAGAGTCAGGCCCACTCTGATCCAGGACGACATCATCTTGACTCATCCCTGCACATCCTCACTAATAGCATCCCTAGGTTCTTGGAACTGCGACTTTAAACAAATAGATGTGAAGCAAGTCCACGAATGACGCCATTTGTCATTTCGTCATCATGTTGATAAGAACAAAATTATTTTTGTTATGTCATTTCGCTTAAAGTCACTGTTAGGGTACTGGACAGGGACAGGGTGAGGGTGTAGCGGCAGAGAGAGGGAGAGGCGCGCAGCACTGCAGGGGCTGGCAAGCCGGAGGTGCCCGCTGGGAACCCACAGATCCAAGTAAATTGCAAAGAATTGCAAAGAAGTTAAGAAAGAAAACCTTATTTAAAAGTAGATTCGAGCCGGGCTCAGTGGCTCAGCCTGTAATCCCGTGCCTTTGGGAGGCTGAGGTGAGTGGATTGCCTGAGCCCGCGGGTTCGAGACCCGCCTGGGCAGCGAGACCTCATCTCTACAATAAATCAAAAAATCATCCGGGCGTGGTAGTGCATGCCTGTAATTCCGGCTACTCGGAAGGCTGAGGCGGAAGGATCGCCGGAGCCCAGCAGGTCGAGGCTGCGGTGGGTGGGAGCGGCCACTGCACTCCAGTATGGGCAACAGAGTGAGACTCTAACTCAAAAAAAAAAAAATTAAAAAAATTAAAGTAGATTAGAGAGAGAAAGAGAAGGAAGAAAGAAGATTCACCTCCCCAAGGTGGGGGAGGGGGACTAAAGCCAGGAAGCATGGCGACAGCCATGGCTCAAAGAGCACATGGCCACACCAGAGTCTAGCAAGGCAATGGCTGCTGGTGGCTTGTGGTTGAGTCCTTTTAACCATTCCCCTCGATGGGGAAAGATCATTAAGACGATTGGGTGTTGGTCTGCTTCTACATCATCACAAGGGGGCAGGCAAGCGCAGGTACTGATGTCAGGTGGTGGACAGCAGGCAGATGGGTGGGTTAGTCACATGATTGCTGCCATGGTGGGGCTTATCTGTGTCACTAGTTTACAGAGGCCTGATTAGGTTAACTCTAGGGGGGAGGATTCCTGCAAGAGACTTGTTAGACATTTGCAATTCACAAATTCCTTGACCAAAGGTGGGGTGGTCGTTTGGGCTGTCCTGATCTTGTAACTGAAGGAGATTTGCCTGAGGGAGGGTGGGATAGGCTGTTGTTTGTCCTGCAGTAGAATGTCTGAATGCTTTCTAATGGTTATACTGAGGCAAAAAGACTAAAGAATAAGCTAAGTTTCTCCTAGGTTTCTATAGGTATCTTTCAGTCACAGCTTCCAAGAACCTATTGACAGCGGTGAGGATTTACTGAACAGCTGCAGATACCCTATTTCCAAATAAGGCTGCATTCAGGGTTGGGGGACATGAACTGTGGAGGAGGGGAAGACACCATTTAACCCCATGCAGGCATCATCCACTGGTATTTGAGGTTTGGGGGGCATTTTTTGAGTCAAGGTCTCACTCTGTCACCCAGGCTAGAGTACAGTGGCATGATTACAGCTCACTGCAACCTCAACCTCTGGGACTCAGGCGATCCTTCCACCCTAGCCTCCCAAGTAGCTGTGACTGCAGGTACATGCTATTATGCCCAGCTAATTTTTAATTTTTTTTTTTGTAGAGACGAGGTCTCACTATGTTGCCCAAGTTGGTCTCAAACTCTTGGGCTCAAGCAATTCTCTCACCTCAGCCTCCCAAAGTGCTGAGATTACAGGCAAGAGCTATGGAGCCCAACCCCACTGGTATTTTTGTTGAAACTTTTAGCCTAACAGGCCAATGCATGCTTCTGACAAAAGCAATTAAAACTGAGCCTCCCCCACCCTCAGCACCTCCCCAGAACCTCAGCCGTCATGGTGACATGAGTGCCACAGTGCTGTGATCCTCATTTGCCACACAAAAGCAGCTAATTTTTGACTGGGGCTCACATCCCTCCCCACTTTGGCTCCATCTGGCTGCCCTGACCGTAACCCCCAATGCCACAACATTGATGCATTGCGAGGACCTGTTGGAGCTCTACCCAAGGTCAAGGTGAAGGGTGGCTTTCGTGGCCTTCCCAGAACTCCTGTCCATGAACGCATCCCTGCCACAGGTCAGGCAGGACACATTAGTTCATTTTCTAGGCTCGTCCTGTGGAGACCGAGCTTTGTTTACAGGACACTGGATTATGTTAGACATTTCTGAGAGTTAATATGTTATATTATATCCTTAAAATTAAATTATGTTTAATTGCCTTTTCCTAAGCACCCAGAACCTTCCAACATGAATGCCTGCCCAGGGAAATAACTGAATATAATTTCCGGCAATCTACTGTTTTGTGCTTAGCTAAAAGATATCTACAACCTTTCAAAACTTTTCTTCCCTGACAGGCACTGAAATCACTGCAAAATGCACAGATGCTGTGGGAGATGACTCCACGGTGAAAGAGCTTCCCTGTGTTGTGTCGAAGTAAAGCCATTGTGTGCACAGGTATCAGTGGACAGCTGCAGGGCCACAGTGGAGAAGAGTGGCAGACTGATCTTGAAATCAGAGCTGCCCGGACAGGTTTCGAGTCAGAAATTCCCCAGGGTAGCCCAACATGTGTCTGAAACTCCTCACATGTAGTCAGTAGCATATATTTGTATATAATTTGCATAAAATTCACAGATTATAATTTAGTTTTGGACTTTTATAAATAAACAGTGTTTATTATTTCCTTTAAATAGCTCCATTATTTTTGGCTGGGCGTGGTGGCTCATGCCTGTAATCCCAGCACTTTGGAAGTCTGAGGCAGAAGGATCGCTTGAGCCCAGGAGTAAGAGATTAGGATGGGCAATGTAGTAAGACCTTGTTTCTACAAAAAAAAAATGTAAAGAAAAAATTAGCCAGGCTTGGTGGCACATGCCTGCAGTTCCAGCTTCTCGGGAAGTTGAGGTGGAAGGATCACCTGAGCACAGGCGGTCGAGGCTGCAGTAACAGAGTAAGACCCCAACCCCCTCACCACCCAACAAAAAGCTCAATTTTTTTTCAAGTACCCTCTCTCATAGATCCAGCACCTGTTTCTCAGCAATGTATAGAAGCGATGACAGTAAGACTAGACTAAGAACTGGGAGGGACTGGTACTCACTTCAGAAAACCACACACACACACACACACATATACACTCAGACTCTTCAGGAGTGAGGGAACTGAGTAAAAGTAAGTAAAACGACATGGCTTCTGGGGAGTAGGAGACATTCAGGGGAGAATGAAGGATACATTCTACAAATCCAAGTCTGAAGAGAATGGCAGCTACAAGGACATGAAGAAGGTAGTTTGAAACTAGAAGAATCAGACAAAAACTTCATTTAAGATATGCTGATTTGATGTTAAAATTGTACCCCAAGATGTTTCAATGTTTTTAGGCAAATGAAACATATCTGAAGAAAATTAATTTCAGGTGGAAGGAATGAGATGCTCGAAGCCTCAGAGATGTTGAAAATATGAAGGTCACCGGGCATGATGGCTCAAGCCTGTAATCCCAGCATTTTTGGGAGGCCAAGATGAGAGGATTGCCTGAGCCTAGGGTTTCGAGACCAGCCTGGGCCACTTGATGAGACCTCATCTCCACAATAAATAAATTTTAAATTATGTTAGATTTTAAAAATTAGCCAGGCATGGTGGTGCACGTCTGTATTTCCAGTTACTTGGTAGGCTGAGTAGGATCATCTGAGTCCAGCAGGTCGAGACTACAGTGACCATGAGCGTGCCACTGCACTCTAGCCTGGACAACAGAGTGAGACCCTGATTCAAAATAAAAGAATTAAGAAAAAATCTGCCAGCTGGGCACAGTGGCTTACACTGTTTTGAGTTGAAGTCTCACTCTGTCACCCAGACTGGAGTGCAGTAGCCGCTCCCAGCCACCGCAGCCTCGACCTGCTGGGCTCCGGCGATCCTTCCGCCTCAGCCTTCCAAGTAGCCGGAATTACAGGCATGTGCTACCACACCCAGCTTTGATTTTTTGATTTATTGTAGAGATGAGGTCTCGCTGCCCAGGCGGGTCTCGAACCCGCGGGCTCAGGCAATCTACTCACCTCAGCCTCCCAAAGGCGCGGGATTATAGGCTGAGCCACCGAGCCCGACTTTTCCTTGTCTTTTAAAAAAATCTTTTGTCAGAGTTTTTTCCATTGGTAGGAAAATCGACACCCATGTAGACAGGTTCTCAACTCTCATTCGTAAATTCATTCCTTCATCACATCCTTTCTGGAGTCGGTATGGCCTGGTCTTTGAGGAGCTCATTATTGGAAGCGGGGGAGTGTCCACCCGGGGGGAGGTGCCCACGGACTGAGCTGCATGCCATTTCTGGCAGGAAATAGTAGTTGTCATAGAGCAAAAATGGGGACTGTTCTAGCACTGTCCCCGATTTATTGACACTCATTTTCACAATTCATCCCTTAGGCTGGATGCGGTGGCTTACACTTGTAATCCCAGCATTTTGGGAGGCAGAGACAAGAGGATTGCAAACAAATTCGAGACCAGCCTGTGCAACATAGCAAGACCTGGAATCTACAAAAAAATACAAAAATGAGCCGGACTTGGTGGTCTATGTCTGTAGTTCCAGCTACTCTAGAGGATGCGTCAGACGGATTGTTTGAGCCCAGAAACTCGAGGTGGCAGCGAGCTATGATTGCACTACTACATTCCAGCTTGGGCCACAAAGAAAGACCCTGTCTCTAAAAAAAAAAAAATTGATTTAGGCCAGACGCAGTGGCTCATACCTGCAATCCCAGCACTTTGGGAGGCTGAGGCAGGATAATTGCTTGAACCTAAGTGTTTGAGACCAACCTGGGTGACAGAGCAAAACCCTGTCTAAAAAAAAAAAAGTTCAGTTAATTTTTAAAAATGTGTCTTTAACCGGGCTCCGTGGCTCAGCCTGTAATCCCGCGCCTTTGGGAGGCTGAGGTGAGCGGATTGCCTGAGCCCGCGGGTTCGAGACCCGCCTGGGCAGCGAGACCTCATCTCTACAATAAATCAAAAAATCAGCCGGGCGTGGTAGCGCATGCCTATAATTCCGGCTACTTGGAAGGCTGAGGCGGAAGGATCGCCGGAGCCCAGCAGGTTGAGGCTGCGGTGGCCAGAAGCGGCCACTGAACTCGAGTCTGGGCGACAGAGTGAGACTCCAACTCAAAAAAAAAAAAAAAATGTGTCTTTAACCAGAAGTTCACATAAAACAAAGTTATGCCTTGATTAGTTGATGAAAGGTTGTCATGAGAGGCTCAAAGTCACCCAACCCTGTATTTTCCCTAGGAACAATGACCAGGATTTGCTAATTCATCCTGACCGTTTAGACATAACTCCTGTAGATAAGAAGAATGGACTGGATCTTTAACCACACAACGAAGAGTTCATCACTCTTCTGGCAGGAAACCAGCAGAAAGGCCAGTGTAAAAGTCGGTATGGAAATACACGATTCTCAGAGATAAGCTGCAGCCTGAATTCCTATTCATTCTGATCAGCCCAATTCATCCAGGGTTCCTGCAACACAGCGTGCTGCCATGCAAAGGGGAAGTCATGTCCCTGCCAGAGGATAAAGCCAGGAATGTCCAGGGTGCTCTCAGAGTGAAGTGGCATTCCTGGGACTTGTATGTAAAGACTTGAAAACCCAGAGATGTGATCCACAGACACTGTCAGGACTGGACCAGCTTGCAGAAAACCCGCTTGGGCAGAATACTCTGTTCTACAGCAGTTTTCGTTTCTGTTTTGTATCTTGTGAAACCATGCCTCTCAAACACAAATAAGCAGACACATCACTTAGGAATCTTGTGGAAATGTAGATTTTGATTCAGGGGACCTGGGAGGAACCTGAGGTCCTGTGTTTGAAGCCAGTTCCCAAACGGGGTGGATGCTGACTCCAGCAAACTCCCTTTGCCCATGAGCCTGCTTCAACTGCTTTTTCTCGAACTTGTGCCCAAAAGATCCCAGCCATGACATCCAAGAATATCCTGCTTATTCTTCCTGCCCTGCAATGCTGCTGTTTGTTCTGTGCTTTCTCTTGAGCCCTCTCCTCTGCTTGGAATGCTCTCTGCCACCTCTTAACTCCTCCAGGAAGCCTTCCTTGACTGCCCACTCTCTGCCCTCCCAGGACTCTCAGGACCAGCATTTGAGGAGAAGGCCCCAGGGAAGATGTTTCAACTTTGGCTGCAAATTAGAATCACCTAGGAGCTTTAAACCACCTACTGTCCACGCCATACCCTAGACCAATCAAACCAGAATTTCTGGGGATGGGATCCAGCAATGGTCTCTAAAGAAGTAGATCATAGGTGTGTACTATGTACAACATTTACGATGTTTTGACAGCATCTGATGGCTCTCCAAACCCACTGATTAAGTTCACTACAACAGTTTGCCACACCACCCCAAATATCATTCGGCCTTAAAAACTGGACATGGTGGCCCACACCTGTAATCCCAGCACTTTGGGAGGCCAAGTCCAGGAGGTCGAGACCAGTCTGGGCAACATAGTGAGACCTGTCTCCATAAAAAATCAAAAAATTACCTGGGCATGGTGGCAAGTGTCTGTAGTCCCAGCTACTTGGGAGGGTGAGGTAGAAGCATCACCTGAGCTCAGGAGGAGAAGGCCCCTGGTGCTTGCAGTGAGCCATGATCGTGCCCCCTGGGGGACAGAGCAAGACCCTGACTCAAAAATAACAACAACAAAAAATGCAGAAGTACAGATACATGCTATGGGGTAGATGAGCCTTGAAAACGTTATGCTCAAAGAAGCCAGTCACAAAAGGACAAATACTGTAGGATGCCACTGACATGATATGCTTGGGCTGGTAAGATTCACAGGAACATAAAGTAGATTACCAGGGACAGGAGAGAGGAAGGAACAAAAGTGTTTAATGGGGCCAGAGTTTCAGTTTGGGAAGACAAAAAAGTTCTGGGGATAAATGGTGGTGACAGGTATAGAACATTATGAATGCACGTCACACTACTGAGCTATACATGGAAAAATGGTCAAAATCGACAGTGAGACACTGTCTCAAAAAAACAGTCAAAATGGTAAGTTTTATTTATAAATTTTTTCTTTCTTTCTTTCTTCTTGTTTTTTTTTTTTTTTTTGAGTTAGAGTCTCCCTCTGTCACCCAGGCTGGAGTGCAGTGGCACACTCACAGCCACCACAGACTCGACCTGCTTGGCTCAGGCGATGCTTCTGCCTCAGCTTTCCAAATAGCTGGAACTATAGGCATGCACCACCATGCCTGAGTAATTTTTTGATTTATTGTGGAACCTGAGACCCAGACTGATCTCGAACCACTGGGCTCAGGCATTCCTCTTGCCTCCACCACCCAAAGTGCTGGGATTACAGGCTTGAGCCACTGCACCCGGCCTGTTATTTATATTTTACCACCATTTTATTTTTTGAGTCAGAATCTTACTCTGTCACCCAGGCTGGAGTTCAGTGACACAATCACAGCCTACCAGAACCTCAAATTCCTGGACTCAGGCAAACCTCCCACTTCAACCTCCCCAGTAGCTGGTACCACAGGTGCCCCACCATGCCTGGCTCATATTTTCAGTTTTTTGTAGAGACAAGGTCTCTCTATGTTGCCTAGGCTGGTATCAAACTCCTGGGCTCAGGCAATCCTCCCACCTCGGCCTCCCAAAGTGTTAGGATTACAGGAATAAGCCACTACACCAGGCCCACAATTTTTCTTTAAAGTTCACCATCCCTCTAGACACATGGTGATGGAGAGGCCAAAAGGCAGGCAGCTCACCGTGACAGAATCAGCCTCCCAGGCTGGGTGCCACATCCACCTGCTGGCAACACGAATGTGCTTGAATAGAACTCAACTTTGACCGAAGAGTCTTTAAAATTTGACTGCAGGCCGGGCACAGTGACTCATTCCTATAATCCCAGCACTTTGGGAGACCAAGGTGAGAGGACTGCCTGAACCCACAGTTTTGAGACTAGCCTGGGCAACTTGGCGAGAACTTATCTCTACAATAAATCAAGAAAAATTAGCCGAGCATGGTGGCACATGCCTGTAGTTCCAGCTACTAGAAGGCTGAGGCAGAAGGATGACCTGAGGCCAGCAGGTTGAGGCTGTGCTGGCCACGAGCATGCCACTACACTACAGCCTGGGCAACTGAGTGAGACTCCAACTCAGAAAATAAATAAAATAAAATTTGGCTGCAGTATCATGGTACCAGCATGCAGATATTAACTTGGTACACCTGAACTGCCTCGATGTCCCACCCTGTCTAGTTTCTATTAGATTTCCAGCAGAGAAATGAGATGTCCCTCCATCTTACTGTAAGCTCCACCCTACAACTTCTTAACTCACCCAGCAGTTGTGCTGATCACTTTTTGGTTTTTGTTTTCCCAAAACTGAATCCTAAATATAGAAAAACCAAACAAAATAACACGCTCAGGATATCTTTTACACCTAAAACTATTCTTTGTAATTTCACAAGGGACCACCTCAAAAATCACAGATTTGTTCTTTCATGTTATAAAAATAGGTGCTAGAAATAATCAGGCCTGTTTCTTGTGCTACTTATTGTGAGTGACATGGTATCAGGAGTGAGCATTGAGTGAGAAGGGTGGACCTTCGATTAAGTAGGCAAAGATAATTGTTATTAGGGCTGGGAATAGTGGCTTATGCCTGAAATCCCAGCACTTTTAGAAGCCAAGGTGAGAGGATGCCTTGAGTCCAGGAATTTGAGCCAGAGCAACAATAGTGAGACTACGTCTCTAGAAAAAAAAATTGTTTTTAAATGTTATTATCACAATATTTTAGAAATGGAACATCTTCTCTGAATGCTTGCTAGCACCCTTGCTTTTCATACAAGCATCTAACACCAGTGAAAGCATAGATAAAACACTGCTCTCAAGTTTCCTATACTCATCAGGATCCTGGGCACTTCACCTGATTTTGTTAAGGATCAAGTTTACCAGTCACAATTTCAGCAACTATCTAGACTGTTTCTTCAGTCACAACCTTATTTCTTTCATTGGAACCGAGCGTCTTCTAGACCAGAGACCTCCATTAGTGAGGCACATCAAAGCCACCCAGGGCATCTCATAAAAACGTCCATATCTCCTCCAGCCTTCCTGGATTGCTCCACTTGATGTTGTTGGTTCAGAAAAAAATGATGTCTCAGGATAATTGAATTTTCTATCTTGAGTTTTTTTTTTTTCCTTCATAAAATTATGTCCATCCACTTTTATAATTCAGATGTACTACTCAGCGACTTCTTTGAAAATAGGCTTAATCATTATCCTTAGAGTCATTTTGTCTCAAGGTTCTGAGGAATGACTCCACCGGAACAGCCAGATTCCCTTGCCCCTTGAATTATTCTTATTATGAACTCTCATCAGCCCTCTCAGATGGGAAAATTCTCAATAATAAACTCACCAGAGCCAGTAAGTCTCAGTGTCTACAGACCGTTTTGGTTTTACTACAATGAGTGCCTGGAGGCCCTGATGCAAGCTCCAAGCCAGGGTTTCCAACCAGGAAGAGACCTCAACCTCCTGGAAGTGTCGACACTTTAAAGAAAAAATTCTTAAGAGCAGGTTTTGGGGCCGACACTGTGCAAATGGCTTTCAGATGGGAGCATGGGCTGAGTCAGGGTTTCCAGAACTCTTAGTTGAGAAGCAGAAGGTTTCATGAAATCACACAGAACTGAAAGAACTCAGACATCTGTGATTATTTGTTTGGAATATTGTTGATACAGTTTTAGGGTTCTATTTTCTGATTAAACAGTGTAAAGAGGCCCTTTCTCATCTTAAGTGATCTGTAATCCACATTTACAAACTCCAGATTAGTAAGACTCTACTTTTGAAAGCTGAAATAAAACATTTTATTTTTATTTTATTTTATTTTATTTTATTTTGAGTTGCAGTCTCACTCCATTGCCCAGGTTGAAGTGCAGTGGCACACTCATGGCCACCCCAGGGTCAACCTGCTGGGCTAATTTTTGATTTATTGTAAAGACGAGATCTCGCCAAGTTGCTCAGGCTGGTCTCAAACCTGCAGGCTAAGGCAATCCACTCGCCTCAGCCTCCCAAAGTGCTGGGATTACACCCAGACTGGAGTGCAGTGGCTGCTCCCGGCCACCGCAGCCTCGACCTGCTGGGCTCCTGCGATCCTTCCGCCTCAGCCTTCCGAGTAGCTGGAATTACGGGCATGCGCTAGGATGCCCGGCTGATTTTTTGATTTACTATAGAGATGAGGTCTCGCTGTCCAGGCGGGTCTCAAACCCGCGGGCTCAAGCAATCCACTCATCTCAGCCTCCCAAAGGCACGGGATTACAGGCTGAGCCACCAAGCCCGGCCAAAATGAAACTTTTAAAAATCTCATATGTATGGGCCAGGTGCAGTGGCTCACATCTATAACCTCAGCACTTTGGGAGACCAAAGTGGGAGGATTGCTTGAGACTGGGAGTTCAAGACCAGCCTGGGCAACATAGCAAGAACCCCATCTCTACAAAAAAGATTTTAAAAAGTTAGCCAGGCATGGTGACATGCACCTATAGTCCCAGCTACTCTGGAGACTGAGGAGGGAGGATCACCTGAGCACAGGATTTCGAGGCTGCAGTGAGCTGTGATCATGCCACTGTATTCCAGCCTGGGCAGCAAAACCTTTTTGTGTGTGTGTGTGTGTGTGTGTGTGTGTGTGTGTCTGGGCCAGAGTTGTATGGCCACTCTCTGTACTTTCCACTCAATTTTGCCGTGAACCTAAAACTGCTCTAAAAAATTAAGTCCATTTAAAAATAAATAAAAAGATATATTTATATTTATGCACATACACACACATTTACTGACCCTCCAGAATTCAGAAGCTCTTACTTTTCATGGCAAAATATTTCACTAAATAAATTCTACTGGATAGCCGGGTGGGCGTGGTAGCACGCGCCTGCAGTTCCAGCTACTTGGAAGGCTGAGGCGGAAGGATCGCCAGAGCCCAGCAGGTCGAGGCTGCGGTGGCAGGGAGCGGCCACTGCATTCCAGTCTGGGTGACAGTGAGACTCCAACTCAAAAAAATAAATAAATAAAAAATAAAAAAAGAAAGTTCAGTCTGAGATTCTTCAAGGAGACATCAACAAAGCAAGCTCATGAAGCAGGCTCACTGTGCACTGCTTACCAACATGTCTGAGTCTAGGAGATGGGACACACTCACACACAAGTTACACAGCAGATATGTCACTTACAGGTAGCAAAGGACAGCAGAAGCCTGGGATTCACTGTGAGCTGGATCCCCAGGGTTCGAGACATCTGCTGGGGCTGATAGAGTCTTGACTGTGTTTGTCCCGCTTGCACCGCAGCTGCGGGACCCTGGAAGGCAGCCTGTGCTGGGCTTCATACCTTAGGGGTCACGAGACTGGCTGGGCTAAAGTGCTGAAGCGCATCCTTCTTCTAGGGAGGCCTGGAACAAAGCCTGGGCTCTTCCTGCTAGTCCTTCCCTATCTGAGGGTGTTGTATTCTCAGCATATTCTACATTCTAGAAACTAATGAATGAGAAAGAGGGGAGAATTGGGACACTCCAAGGTCACCCAGAGAACTCAAGAAGGCTTCTATGATGAATTAACATTCTCGCTGCATCTATGCAAATAACCAGGGCAATCCTCACAATACTAACCTATTCTGTGATCAGAAGTAATTTTTCTGGCCAGGCACAGTGTCTCACATCTGTAATCCCAACACTTTGGGAGGCTGAGGCAGGAGGATCACTTCAGCCCAGGAGTTTGAGATCAGCCTAGGCAGCATAGCGAGATCTCGTCTCTACAGAAAAATTAAAAATTAGCTAGGCATGGTGGTACATGCCTCCAGTCCCAGCTATTCAGGAGGCTGGGGTGAAAGGATCACTGGAGCCCAGGAAGTAGAGGTTGTAGTAAACTGTGATTGTGCCACTGCACTCCAGCCTGGGTAACAAAGCAAGACCCCAACTCGGGAGAAAAAAATAGGCCGGGCTTGATGGCTCAGCCTATAATCCCAGCACTTTGGGAGACCGAGGTGAGTGAATTGCCTGAGCCCGCGGGTTCGAGACCCGCCTGGGCAACTTGATGAGACCTCATCTCTACAATAAATAAAAAATTAGCCGGGCATGGTAGCGCGCGCATGTAGTTCCAGCTACTTGGAAGGCTGAGGCGGAAGGATCGCCGGATCCTAGGAGGTCGAGGCTGCGGTGGCTGGGAGCGGCCATTGCACTCCAGTCTGGGTGACAGAGTGAGACTCCAACTCAAAAAAAAAGAAAAAAAAATAACCGGGAACAGTGGCATGAGCCTATAGTCCTAGCGCTGTTTAGGAGGCTGAGGCAGGAGGATCATGTGAGTCTAGGAGTGCAAGGCTGCAGTGAACTATGATCTTGCCACTGCACTATAGCCTGGGTGACTGAGCAAGACCTTATCTCTAAACAATATTTTAAATTTTTTTTAAAGCATTTTTTTGAGATTATTATGATTCCAAGAGTGGAGGAGACTATGGGTAAAAATTGTGAAAGACTTTGAAATGCACAAAATGGTTACTGTGAGTCCTAACAAAGCCTTTCTATAGCAGCTTGTCTTTGAGCTATTTTAAAGCCCTGAGAGTTGTAGACACTAGCAACAATGCAAATTAGTTGTGTCTGATGTGGTACAACTGATCATGGCCCAGTGGACAGCATTTGCATCTATTTGCAAATCCTGAACAGCTTTCCCTACTTGCTCTTTGTGTATGGTTCTTTGAGCCACCATGCCTGGGTTATCTGTCCTGTTTTTACCAGGACATAATTGGACACATTGATCATGCCTCCAAGGCTACACCTAGGGGGTCGTGTTGGAGAATGACATTCACTGAATCAGCTAAGACCAACCACTTTCAAGATGGAAAATTTTTTCTTTCTTTGAACTAGTTCTAATATCTTACTGGTTTCCATATTGATGAATGATTTAAATAAAATCTTTGGCATGTGTTCATTTTCTATTTGTCTAGCAGTTGTGATTTTTAAAATTTATTTTTATTGAAATCTTTCAGACCCCTAGTCACTAATGGTTTATTCTGGTCTGAGTTCAAGTAAAAATAGATTCAAGGCAAGGTTCCCAAATGTTGAGTTTCTGAACAATTTTTTGAAATATATTTGCCTGGTTCTGCTTAATTTGGCAAGACTGAAAAACAAAATGAAACAAAACTTTTGCCTGGGTTTTCCCTCAGACAGATTGGTGGGAACTACACGCACAAAAAAGCTAGGGTAAACAATGATGAGACTGTTCTCAGACAGGACATGGCACCGCTGCTTCAGAAGTGACCTGAAGCCGGGCATGGTGGCTTACACCTGTAACCCCAGTACTTTGGGAGACCGAGGCAGGGAGATTGCTTGAGTTTGAGATTGCCTGGGCAACATATTGAGTTCTCGTCTTACAAAAAAATTTTTTTAATTAACCAGGCAAGGTGGTGCACAACTGCAGTCCCAGCTACTCTGGAGGCTTAAGTGGAAGGATCGCTTGAGCCCAGGAGGTCAAGGCTGTGATGGCCATGATCGTGCCACTGCACTCCAGCCTGGGCAACACACACACACAAAAAAAAACTAGAAATGACTTAACAACCAGAGTGACTATTTCTGTTCAGAGGAAGGCACCCAGGCAGGCTCATGGCCACTCCTAGAGGAGAGGACTAAAGTTTATGGCTGCTCAGTCCAGAGCTGTGCCATAGAGAAGCCCATGCCAGTGTGAAGTGGATGTCTGGCTCACCCAGGTACAGCAGAAGAGTTGAGCTGGAAGTTGGCCGAGTGTGGGGGAACTGGGGTCCTCCTATGTTGCAGGGTGACTTGGCCGCCACAGCAACTGTCTGGCAGCTCCCCAAGTGGTTAATACAGAGTCGCCAGCAATTCCACTTTTAGGTATAGACCCAAGAGAGCAGATAGCCTATGTCCACACAGACACTATCCACAAATGTTCATAACAACAGCATTACTCACAAGAGCCAAAAAGTGGAAGCAATACAAATGTCCATCAACAAATGAATGAATAAACAAAGTGTGGCCCATTCAGACAGTGGAATATTATTCAGCCATGAAAAGAAATGCGGAATTGATCCAGGTGACAACAAGATGAATCCTGAAAACACTGTGCTCCGTGAAAGAAGCCAGACACAGAAGCCACATATTGTATGATTCCATTTCTGTGAAATGTCCAGAAGACACGAATCCATGAGACAGGAAGTCAACTCATGGTGACCAGAGGCTGGGAGAAGGGGAATGGGGAGTGACAGCTAGAGGCACGGGGATTCTTTCTGGGATGATGAAAATGTTCTGGAATTAGATAGTGGTGAGGGTTGCGCAGTAATGTGAATATACTACAAAACATTGAATCATACACTTTAAAAGCGTAAATTTTGGCCAAGCATGGTGGCTCATATCTGTAATTCCAGCACTTTGAGAGGCCGAGGCAGGAGGATTGCCTGAGCCTAGGAGTTCAAGAGCAGCCTGGGCAACATAGTGAGACCTGGTCTCCACACACACAAAAAAAATCCAAAAAAATAACAGGTGGTGCGCACCTGTAGTCCTAGTTACTCAGGAGACTGAGGTAGAAGGATTGCCTAAGCCCATGAAGTTGAGGTTGTGAAGAGCCGTGACTGTGCCACTGCACTCCAGCCTGGGCAACAGCCTGGGCAACAGAGTGATACCCTGACCAAAAAAAAAGTGTTCTGGCCCCTTACCTAAAAGCCCCCTCAAAGAAGGTCTATAATTTGCTCTAATGACCTGTAAGTGTCCTAGTCCCTGAAACAACTGTCTTTAAGACTTTCCTCGGATGTGTGCAGGGGAAGGACACACACACACATTCAGCCCATCCTGCTACCAATGGTTTCTGTCCCCCAGGGCCTGCGTTTAGGCTGCACTGGCCTCACAGGTGGCCCCGAGGTTGTGCTGAGCCAAGTGCTTAACCAACCTGGGACACAACGTGGAGACATTGAATGCCCTACACTCAAACTAGGCACTGAGCTAATGAGATGTTCTATTCAGGAATCTTCCTGAAGTTCCAGAAGCCTGTGGGGTTTCGGGGTTAGAGTGTGTCCCCTGCCAAAAGCTCTCCCCAAGCCTCTGCTGTGATTCAACTCACAAAGTTTCACAGAGCACAAACTCTGGGCCAGCACTGGGCTTTGGGGACAAATGACACAGACACATGATCCCTGCCCTCAGGTTGCTGCACTATCCCCGTGCTGCCAGTCCTTCAAGGACAGAACCTGGATGGCCAAGGGAAAGCTCTGCAACTAGGTTCAGTCTGTCTAGCCATGGAATAGGCCACCTTGGAAAGTTCTGGAGCGAGGAACCCTTCTCTGAGGGCAGGCTAGCAGCTAGCTGGTGGCTGCTCACCAGTCCAGGGAGGTGGGAAAAGGGTTATCACCCAGCTGTCCAGCGGCCAAGATGCCAGGATTCAGTGCTGCCGTGGATCCCGTCTCCCTGACACATGGAGACCAGGTGATGGGTGAACACCATTGCTAATCTCTGGTCTCTGGCTTTGGGGCGTTGTCTCTACATACACTTTTTTTTAAGTCTTACGCTCTGTACTGGAGAAAAACCAGAATAAAGCAAATATTAGTAACAGAAAACAGACCCTTGCTTACTTCACACATGACCCAGGTGTATTGCAGAGCAGACACTGGGGAGTGAGCTTGGGGAAAGTACCAAAACTGACATTTGACAAAGGTCCCTGAAGAAACAGAAACAGGGCCTGAGAGGTGCAGATGCCAAAAATGATTGGCATCAATCAATGGGAAAGTGTGTTTGTGCTGCACTATTGATATCTGATGTGTTTGTTATAATTGGTTTCCCAGCCAGCCCTGTCTCCTTTATTAATTGCACATATTCCTCTTGACGAAAGTGACACATGGTGGCAGTGACATGTGCTTGAACATGAGGGTGCTTTTCGATCTAATCCTAGAGTCACATTTGTGACCAGGCCCTAGACAGGGAGCAAGGCCCAAAGGTCACTTCTCTTCCAGGAGTGTCTGGACACAGTGACTTTATTGGAACTGCTCGCATAATTGTACTGCCTTGACATGGCCACTTAGTGACAGTTTTCCTGGGTCCCCTGAAAAGCATGTAAAAGCTCCTTAGGAAAACTTTCCATGAAGACCATCAGCAGCTGGGGTTCGGTTCCGTAGATGAGGAAAACACGGCCACTCCGAGAACTTCTGGAATTCAAACCTCTCCAGCCACCAATGAATGCTAAGGTTATGGGCAAAAGCTTTTGTTTTTGTTGTTGTTGTTTATTTTTTTATTTTTTCAGTTGGAGTCTCACTCTGTCGTCCAGGCTGGAGTGCAGTGGCACGCTCACGACCACCACAGGTGATCCTTCTGCCTCAGCCTTCCAAGTAGCTGGAACCACAGGTGCATGCCATAAAGTCCAGCTAAGTTTTTAATTTATTGTAGAGATGAAGTCTTGCCATGTTGCTCAGGCTGACTCGAACCCCTGAGTCAGGCAATCCTCTCACCTCCACCTACCAAAGTGCTGGGATTATAGGCGTGAGCCACTGCACCTGGTCTGTGGGCAAAATTTGAGGAGAAACAGGATGTGCACAAGATACCAAAGTGTCGCCTCCCGAGTATTAATTAATTCAGAGGGAAAAGCAGTAACTTTAGGCAGCATATACCACCTCCACCAGGCCATGAAGGTCAACGTCACCAAGAATAAGATGTGTCCACAGCATGAGCCCTGATACCTGCGCTGAAGGGCGCATCACCCACCGCTGGGAGATCCCTCCCCAAAATCCATAACGTCGATCTGATCCTGAGAAAGCATCAGGCAAATCCATGTTGAAGAACATTCCTCAAAACTCCTGCACAGTGTTCTTCAAAAGTGGCAAGGTCATGACTGAAAAAGAGCGACTGACAAGGCTGCGCTGAGCCGTGATTGTGCCACGGCACTTCAGTCTGGGCCACAGAGGAAGATCCTGACTCCAAAAAGAAAAAAAAAGAAAGAAAAAGAGAGACTGAGACCATCACAGACCAGGAGAGACTAAGGAGCCATGACACCTGAATGTCATGTTGGATCCTGGAACAGAACAAGGACATTAGAGAAAAAACTGGTACTTCTGAATAAAGAGTGCAGTTCAGTTAAGAGTATTGTGACAGTGATAACTGTCAACTCCTTTGACTTCATTAACTGCACTGTGGCTATGTAAGATGGCACCGTTAGAGGAAGGAGCCAGGTGAGGGGTTACACGGGAACTCTCTGAACTAACTTGGGGCTCTTCTGCGAGTCTAAAATTACAGTTGACCCTTGAATGCAACGTTGCGGGAGCTGAGCCTTCGCTCAGTTGAAGATCCACATGTCACTTTAACTCCCCCAAAACTTAGCTATTAATCGCCCACTGTTGATAGAAGATGTACTGATAACAGAAAAAGTTGATTAACATGTTTTGTGTGTTCTATATGTTATATGCTGTGTTATTACAATAAAGTTAGAAAAAAGATAATGTAATTAAGAAAATCCCCAAGCCTGATGGCTCATGCCAGCACTTTTGGAGGCCGAGGTGAGTGGATTGCCTGAGCCCGCGGGTTCGAGACCTGCCCCGGGCAACTTGGCGAGCTCTCGTCTCTACAATAAATCAAAAATTAGCCGGGTGTGGTAGCGCGCACCTATAGTTCCAGCTACTTGGAAGGCTGAGGCGGAAAGATCAGGATCAGGTCGAGGCTGAGTGACTGGGAGCATGCCACTGCACTCCAGTCTGGGCGACAGAGTGAGACTCCAACTCAAAAATAAATAAATAAATGAAAATAAAAATAGAGGGAAAGCAGTTCAGCTTTCCCCCACCCTCTGGAGAAAGCAGACCACTGCCCCTGGCTGTCACTGTCTTCCTGAATTTCATCCTCATAACTGTCAGATCACTAGCTACATTTTTATAGTAAATGATGGTGTCCATGGTGTTTTAATAGTCTCCTGCATCGGAGTTGTCAGGAGCATTTTTGTCAGCAGAGCAAAACATTGATTTTCTGCCTGTCCAACCAGGTCACAACTGAACAAGCTGCTCGCAGCCTGGGAGTAGGGCTGGAGAGATCAACTCAGAGTGCAGAACCCTCCTCCCAGCCCTGGCCCCGATGAGGGTGAGTGAAATACTCTCTTTCACCGAATCACCTTCTGCTGCAGCTTAACTTTAGAGAGAGAAAGGGTGAAGCACCTTCAGTCCAAAGGGGTCCTTGGGGAATCGCAGAGAGGCTATTTTGTCGTTCTTGAGGGGGCCTGAGCCCTGGAAGCTGGCAAGCATCATCACAGACAGAGCACAGGACGGGGCAGCAGGCGAGCACGTTGCTGGGCAGGATATTCAGCCCATGCTGCATCCTGAGCGTGTGTCCCGGAGCTCACAGCTAGTGAAGGCAGTGTTCTCATGACTGACCGTGAATAGCACAGGAGTTGGAGTACGTTCATAATGGCACAATCATATTGTTTTTTGTTTGTTTGTTTTAAGTTGGAGTCTCACTCTTGTCGCCCAGGCTGGAGTGCAGTGGCACACACAGGGCCACTGCAGCCTCGACCGGCTGGGCTTAGCTTAGGTGATCCTTACCCCTCAGCCTTCCAAGTAGCTGGAACTACAGATGCACGCCACGACCGGCTAGTTTTTTTTGTGACTTGTTGTAGAGACAAGGTCTCACCAAGTTGCCCAGGCTGGTCTTGAACCCCCAGGCTCAGGCAATTCACTCACCTCAGCTTCCCAAAGTGCTGGGATTATAGGCTGAGCCACTGCACCCAGCCATCATATTGCTTTTACTTGCCTTTTTTTTTTTGAGTTGGAGTCTCACTCTGTCACCCAGGCTGGAGTGCAGTGGCACACTAAACAGCCACCCCAGCATCAACCTGCTAGGCTCTGACGATCTTCCCACCTCAGTCTTCCAAATAGCCAGAACTTCAGGCCCACACTACCACACCTGGCTAATTTTTAATTTATTGTAGAGATGAGGTATTGCCAAGTTGCCTGAGCTGGTCTCGAACCCATAAGATCAGGCAATCCACTCACCTTGGCCGCCCAAAGTGCTGGGATTACAGGCTGAGACACTGAACTCTCCCCTTTTTTTTGTAAGACAAAGTCTTGCTCTGTCACCCAAGCTAGAGTGCTGTGATGTGATCATAGCTCACCACAGCCTTGACTTCCTGGGTTCAAGCCATCCACCTGCCTCAGCCTCCTGAGTAGCTGAGACTACAAGTGCCTGCCACCATGCTAATTTTTTTTTTTTTGAGATGGCATCTCACTATGTGGTCTTGAACGCCTGGCTTCAAGTGATCCTCCCACTTCAGCCTCCCAAAGCCTGGGATTATAGGCATGAGTCACCATGCCCAGCTCTTACTCACTGTTTTTTTTTTTTTTGAATGCAGGATTTATTAAGAGGACAGAAAAGCTCCCACAGTGGGAGGGGACCCAAGGGGGTTGCCTTTACTCACTTTTTTAATAGAACTTGAACATGCATGCTATGGAGATGAACATAAGTTGTTCCTTTCCCTGGGGAGAGGAAAAGAATTAAACAAGCAGAGTTTGTGAGACACGCTGTCCTCCAACATGGCTCTATGCCTGCAGTCACCCCAGGCGTCCAAAAGGGACCTAGCAGCAGCAGGCTGAGCCAACCACAAATATTTGCACAGGTGAACACAATTTACAAGTGAACACAATTTAGAAAAGGAAGTCAAATACAGTATTCAGATGACGGGAGGGGAGAAAGAGTACCACCGAGCTTCACGCCCTGGATGTCTGCGTGGAGCAACCACGGCCTGTGTTCACATACTGACCCAGCAGGTGACCCCTACTCGTCCCCATGAACTAGCCACAGACAGGCCAAGGTCACCAGAGGCCTTGTGGCATAAGACCTGAGGTTAATTAAGACCTGACATCAGCGGGGCTCCATGGCTCACACCTGTAATCCCAGCACTTTGGGAGGAGGCAGGAGATGGCTTGAGCCTAGGAGTTCGAGACCAGCCTGAGCAGCACAATGAGACCTCATCTCTACAAAAAAATTTTTTTTAGTTAGCAGGATATGGTGGCACATGCCTGTAGTCCCAGCTACTCAAGAAACTGAGGAGGGAGGATCACCTGAGCCCAGGAGGTCGAGGCTGCAGTGAGCCATGATTGTGCTACTGCACTCCAGCCTAGACAATGGAGTGAGACCCCGACTGCAAAAAAGATGATATCATGTACTGCCTTGATATCAGAAATCAGGACAAGCTGATCCTAAAATTCAAAGCTGGGGCCTCACACAACCTGATTTTAAAACTTACTACAAAGCTAAATCGATCAAGCCAGCAGAGTCCCGGCAAGTTCCCCTCCACACTCTACCTCCCTAGATAGGGTACCCCTGCCAAACAGCCCTCCTTATCCCATGGAGCACAGTTGGCTTATCCCTGAGTGGCAGCCATGGAGCTATTGATACAAGACTCTTGCTGCAGGCAGCGCACCCTCTTGACCCTGCAAAGTCTCCTCCCACAGCCCTGCTGGTCCATTCTGTTCCCACATGCACATCCTGGGGCTCTGGGTGTCTGTGTGGCATCCCCATCCCCTAGGCTGTGAGTCTATGTGACTAATAAGCTCATCTGCCCAGTGTCTGGTATCAAGTGTTTGGCCATTCCCATAACCCTAGGGTGGGAATTTCTCCCTCACCCATGAGGAGAATGAGAGGAATTAAGACAGGCCTCTCTGGAGTTCAAAACCACCCTGGGCAACATAGCAAGACCCCATCTATATAAAAAATTTAAAAATTAGCCAGGTGTAGGGAGCACACACCTATCATCCCAGCTATTTGGGAAGCTAAAGCAGGAGGATTGCTTGAGCCCAAGAGTTCAAGGCTGCAGTGAGCTATGATTGCATTCCAGCCTCAGTGACAGAGTGAGACACTGACTCAAAAAAACAACAATAACAACAAAAAGTCAATTGGTGCTATATATATTATCAATACAATAGTGGACAAAAACTATATTATCATCCTAATAGACACAGAGAAAGCATTTGACAAAATCCCACAACTCTACTGAAAATCAAACAAGTAGGAATAGAAGAGAACTTCCTCAACATAATGGAAGGGCATCTACCAAAAAAGCCCACCTCTTACATGGTGCTCAGTGGTGAGAGACCAAATGCCTCCCCCTAAAATCAGGAACAAAACAAGGACATCACTCTCTCAGCTTCTATGCAGCACTGCACTACAGATTCTAACCAGCACAAGCAGAAAAGAAAATAAAATAAAAGTATCCAGATTGTAAAGGAAGAAGTAAAATTACTTTTTTTTTTTTTAAGCCGGAGTCTCACTCTGTCGCCCAGGATAGAGTGCATTGGCACACTCACTGCCACCACAACCTCTACCTGCTGGACTCAGGAGATCCTTCAGCCTCAGCCTTGTAGCTGGAACTACATGTGCACATCACCACATCTTGTTAATTTTTTTATTTATTGTAGAGACAAAGTCTCGTCAAGTTGCCCAGGCTGGTCTCAAACCTCTGGGCTCAGGCAATCCTCTCATCTCTCCTCCCAAAGTGCTGGGACTTCAGGCATGTGCCACTGTGCCCGGCTAATTTGTTTTTTTTGGTAGAGACAAGGTCTCACCATTTTGTCCAGACTGGTCTCCTCTTGTTTCCTCCTCCCAAAGTGCTGAGATTATGGGCATGAGTTTGTAAATGACATCATCTCATATATAGAAAACCCTTTACCTGTATGATAACCACATATGTAACTAACCCTCATTTGTACTTCACATTTTAAAAATAATTTCTTAAAAATAAATAAAGAAAAAAGAATAAAAAGAAAACCTTAAAGGATCCACTAAAAAAAATTTTGATCTAATAAGTTCAGCAAGGTTGAAAGACAAAATCAATAGACAAAAATCTATTGCATTTCTATACATTTTCAATGAACATCTAAAAGTGAAATTAAGAAATTACATTTACAATAACATCAAAAGAACAAATGGTTAGGAAAAGTCAACAAAGAGTTCAAAACTTGTACTCTGAAAGCTACAGACATTGCTGAAGGAAATTTTAAAAGACCTAAAGAAACAAAAAGACATCCAGCCAGGTATGGTGGCTCACCCCCATAATTTCAACAAGCACTTTGGGAAGCCAAGTTGGGAAGATCGTTGGAGCCCAGGAGTTCAAGACCAGCCTGGGCAACATAATGAGTCCTTGTCTCTACAAAAAATTTTAAAAGTGAAAATAAAAGTAAAATAAAGACATTACATGTTCATGAATGGAAAGACCTAATATTGCTAAGCCTGGGCAATAGAGTGAGACTCCAACTCAAATAAATAAATAAATAGCCAGGCATGGTGGTGCATGCCTGTAGTCCCAGCTACTCGGGAGGCTGAGATGGAAGGATTGCCCAGACTGGAGTGCAGTGACATGATCACAGGTCACCACAGCCTTGACCTTCTGGACTCAGGTGATCCTTCCACCTCAGCCTCCCAAGTGGTTGGATCTATAGGCATGCACCACCACACCCAGCTAATTGTTTGTAAAGACGAGATCTTTCTATATTGCCCAGTCTTGAACACCTGGGCTCAAGCAATCCTCTCGTCTTGGCCTCCCAAAGTGCTGGGATTACAGGTGTGAGCCACCATGTCCGGCTAGATTCTTCTTTGCCTAGAATGATATCACATATCAAATACAACCACTGTGACTAGAGATAAAGAGAAGAAAATGAGAGATTGTGGAAAAAAGAGAAAACCTTTCTATTTTAGTCATTTTCACAGCATTTTTTTTCCTGTTTTTTGAAAAAGAGGGCTGTCTTTTCATTTTGCACGAGGCCCCCCCCTATTCTGTAGTTGGCCCTGGATATAATCCCCATGAACCAAGGCTCTTTGGGGCCTTCAGTAATTCTTCAGAATGTAGAAGGTCTCCCAGACCACAAAGGCTGAGGACAGCTGCTCTAAGAGCCCAGCAAGGCTTCTGGCTCCAGGCCTTTGCATGTGCTGTTTCCTCTGCCAGGAAAACCCTGTGTCTGCTCCCTCCTGGCTCCCTCCTCCCCTCCCACCGGTCCCAGTCCACAAGTCGGCCTCTCAGGGCAACGTCACCAAGTCTCTGATTTCATGTTGCTGCTGTAAGAAACTACCACATTTTTTTAATCCAGTCCTCTTTTGATGGACAGCATGGTTGCTTCCAGGTTCTTGCTACTGTGAACAATGCTGCGATAAACATTCGTGTGCAG
Organism: Carlito syrichta; assembly: GCF_000164805.1. Lineage (NCBI taxonomy): Eukaryota > Metazoa > Chordata > Mammalia > Primates > Tarsiidae > Carlito > Carlito syrichta. The sequence continues at coordinate 1,059,507 of NW_007257440.1, forward strand.
GTATCTTTTTGATATAGTGATTTGAGTTCTTCAGGGTATATTTCCAGTAGGGGGATTGCAGGGTCATATGGGAGGATGATTTTTAGAGCTTTTGGGAATCACCACACTGCTTTCCACAGAGGTTGCACTAGTTTACACTCCCACCAACAGTGTAGAAGTGTTCCCTTTTCGCCACACCCTCTCCAGCAGCTGTTATTTTTTGAGTTATTGATAATTGCCATTCTGACTGGGGTTAGGTGGTATCTCCGTGTGGTTTTGATTTGCATCTCCCTGATGATTAGCGAGGTTGAACATTTCTTCATGTGTCTGTTGGCTGCTCGGATGTCTTCCTTTGAGAAGTGTCTGTTCATATCTTTTGCCCGTTTTATAATGGGGTTGTTTATTTTTTTCTTTTCAGCACGTTTGAGTTCCTTGTAGATCCAAGATGTTAAGCCTTTGTCAGACCTGGAGTTGGCAAATACTTTTTCCCAGTCTGTAGGCTGTCTCCCTGCTCTCTTGATGGTTTCTTTGGCTTTGCAGAAGCTTGTCAGTTTAATGAGGTCCCACTTGTCTATCTTATCTCTTATGGCCTGTGGGTTTCGGGTTTTGTTCAGAAATTGGATGCCAGTTCCAATTTCCATGAGGGTATGTCCTTCATTTTCTAAGGTTCTTATGGTTTGAGGTTTTACATTTATGTCTCCGATCCATTTGGAGTTAATTTTTGTGTATGGGGATAGATACATGTTTCAATCTTCTGCATGTGGTCAGCCAGTTTTCCCAGCACTGTTTACTGAATAGGTTCTCTTCTCCCCAGTGGTAGGTGGTAGAGGCTTGGATTAAAAAAATGTGCTACATATACACGATGGAATACTATGTAGCCATAAAAAAGAACAAAATCATGAATTTCGCAGCAACCTGGATGGAACTAGAGTCTATAATACTGAGTGACCTCTCACAAAAACAAAGATCTCAGTATCACATGTTCTCACTCATATAGTGGACCTTGATCATCCAATGTACTACCATAAGAAAATGACTGACAGTGGTGGGAAACTATGGTGGGGGGAGGAGAAGGGAGATGGGACTAATGGTAGTAAACATCTGTCTGGGGACAGGGAGACACTTCTTATCAACAAGGGTGCCCGAACGAAGCATATTTGTATACCTAACCCTTAACTGTCCCCCACAATATCATAATAAAAAATATTGATTTAAAAAATAAATAATTAACAAAAAAAAATTGAAAGAAAGAAAAAAAAAAGAAACTGCCACAAACTTTGTGACTTCAAACAACACAGATTTACTGGGCATGGTGGCTCACACTCATAATCCTGGCACTTTGGGAGGATGAGGAGGGAGGACTGCTTGAGCACAAGAGTTTGAGACCAGCCTGGGCAACATAGTGAGATCTTGTCTCTACAAAATTAAAAAACAAAATAGTTGGATGTGATGGCATACGCCTATAATCCCAGCTACTCAGGAGGCTGAGGCAGGAGAATTGCTTGAGCCCAGGAAGTGGAGGCTACTGTGAGCAGTGATTTGTGCTGCTGCACTCCAGTCTGGGTGACAGAGTGAGACCCTGACTCAAAACTAAACAAAACAAAACACAGATTTATTTTCTTAGAGTTTCGGAGGCCAGAAGTGTACAATCAAACAGCAGGGCCATTTCCTTCTGCAGACTCTGGGGAAGAAGGTCTCCGCCCCTACCCAGCTTCTGGAGGCCATCGGCATTCCTTGGTCGTGGCCCCTTCCTGGCATCACTCTCACCTTTGTCTCCGCCACCACATCTCCTCTGACTCTGACTCCCCTGCCTGTCTGTGATTGCCCTGAGTTCACCCTGATAATCAGGATAATCTCCTCATCTCAAAATGTTTACCCTCGCAGCATCTCAGAGTCCCTCACCATGAGTGGGATGTGTGCACAGGCTCTGGAGACCTGGACGCAGACCTCTTTAGGGACCGCCTTTCCATCAACTGCGTTCCCCCATTGAAACAGCCTCTCCTTTCCTGACATCCATCAGAGGTGTGGATATGGGGTAACCATTTGTTTATTATCTGTCTCCCTCCCTAGCAGACCCCGCTCTTTGCCAGGCAGGGACACTTCTGCTCTGTTCAAAAGGCACCTCCTGGCCCAGTGTGTGGCATGTGGCACACACTCAGCACATATGTGTGGCATGATCAAAATAGAGAGTCTCAGTAAAAACAACAGTCAGCAAGCCCTCCTCTGTCGAGCGAGGAACGGAGATGCTGAGGGCCAGAAAGCGGGTGAAGTGGGGTGCAGGGTCACACCTCCTGCCTGAGGGGCCCATGGGCCTTCCGTGACGACCACCTCCCTTGCTTCTAATCCCCTTCTTAACTGACTTAAGAAAATCCAGATGGAAATAGCCCCTGACGCTGACTCCACCAGACACTTCTCTTTTTTTTTTTTGAGTTGAAGTCTCACTCTGTCGCCCAGACTGGAGTGCAGTAACCGCTCCCGGCCACCACAGCCTCGACCTGCTGGGCTCCGGCGATCCTTCCGCCTCAGCCTTCCGAGTAGCTGGAACTACAGGCGAGCGCTACCACGCCCAGCTCATTTTTGATTTCTTGTAGAGATGAGGTCTCACCAAGTTGCCCAGGTGGGTCTCGAACCCGCGGGCTCAGGCAATCCACTCACCTCAGCCTCCCAAAGGCGCGGGATTACAGGCTGAGCCACTGAGCCCGACTCAGACACTCCTCTTGCTGTGACTCTAGGCTGTGTGTGTTCCTGGGCCAGCGTCTCTTCAGCGTGAGCCCTCGGGCGGGTGGAGCAGGCACCCCATCCCATCTGGGAGGTGACCAAGTCTAGAATCATGCCCTGGCTAATTTTCTTTTCTTTGAGTCTATTGGGAATTGAGCTTTTTTGAGAAGAGCAGGCACTGGTCTTTCCCAGTGGGTGGAAGGATGGGCGACGTCCCCATTAGGTGTCAGCGGGGCAGACGGTGTTGGCCCAGGCTCGCAGAAGCAACATGGCTATCAACGTTGTTAAATTACTCGGCTCCCCCGGAGCTGGCATCTAGCGGGGTTCGAGCAGGAGTCTCCCATCCAGGAGAAATGGGTGCTCAGAGGTGTGAGAGCAAAAATCTACCTGGAAGCACAAAGCCTCTGCACACACCAAATGGGCTCAGTATCTCAACACCTATGGAGCTGAGTTCAGCACTGGTAGATACGGGCCCCAGTAGATACAGAATTAGATGTCAGGTGCTGCTTGACTCTCAGGGGTCTATAGGAGAATGAGGCTCATACCCCTTGAAGGCTGCAGGTGGGGGCCATGGGTGAAGCATGGCCAGGGTTTGAGAAAAAGGCGAAACAAAGAATGAGGGGGGAAGGGAGCATGAGGCGGCCCCAGCCTAGCCACAGAATCACCCGGCAGTCCTTAGGCAGAAGCCCAGGACCCCACAGACCTGCCTGATGCCAAAGCCAGGAGGGCTTCTGAGATCCTCGGGTGTGCATCACGTGACCAGCCTGTTCCGGACACAGCTGGGGACCAGCCGAGGGGAGAAGGCCCAGAAGAGGAAACATGACCGACCAAGGAGGAAACCACGGCTTACCTGGGATCCCAGCCTGCAACAGCCCCGCCTCTAGCCTCAGACCCTGCAAAGGCAGATCCTGGGGTCATGGCTTTGACATCTGTGGTTGGCAGAATCATACCTATACCCTGAACCCCAGAACCTGTGAGTGGATACCTTACATGGCAAAAGGGACTCTGTAGGTGTGATTGAGGTTAAGGACCTTGAGGTAAGATTATCCCAGGTTATCTGGGAGGCTACAGTAGAATCACAAAGTCCTTAAAAGCGGAGACCCGGTCAGGCACCATGGCTCATACCTATAATCCCAGCACTATGGGAGGCTGAGACAAGAGGATTACCTGAGCCCGGGGTACGAGACCAGTCTGGGCAACATGATGAGACCTTGTCTCTACAATAAATCAAAAAAATAGATGGGTGTGGTGGCTCGTGCCTATAATCCCAGTTGTTTGGAAGGCTGAGAAGGAAGGATCACCTGAGCCCAGCAGGTTGAGGCTGCAGTAGCTATGATTGTCCCACTGCACTCCAGCCTAGGCAACAGAATGAGACCAAAAAAAAGTGGAGATCTTTGCTAGCTGTGGTCAGAGAGATGTGACAGCTGGAGGAGGGGCAGAGGGACCTGAAACATTAGGACTCCACTAACTGCTGCTGGCTCTGAAGATGAGGGAAGGAGCCACAGGCTGAGAAATTCAGGTGGCTTCTAAGAAGCTGGGAACAAGCCGGGCTCGGTGGCTCAGCCTGTAATCCCAGCACTTTGGGAGGCTGAGGTGAGT
>NW_007257440.1:1064042-1065549 GCF_000164805.1 Carlito syrichta
CTGCACTCCAGTCTGGGCGACAGAGTGAGACTTCAACTCAAAAAAAAAAAAAAAGAAGTTGGGAACAGCCAGCACAGAAACAGGATCTCAGTCCTACAATCACTTAATTCCACCAGCAACCCATGAACAAGGAAATGGATCCTCTCCAAGATCCTCCAGGAGGAATATGGCCCTGGGACACCTGGAGTTTAGCCCTGTGAGACCCGCGTTGGACTTTTGACTATAGAACTGTAAGATGACACATTTGTGTTGCTTTGAGATGCTATGTTTGTGAAGGTTTGTTGTGGCAGTGGTAGAAAATTAGCACCAGGGCTGGGTGCAGTGGTGCATGCCTGTAATATCAGCAACTCGGGAGGCTGAGACCAGGAGTTCAAGACCAGCCTGGGCAACATAGTAAGAGCCCAACTCTACAAAAAAATTAAAAATGTTGCCAGGCATAGCGGCCCAGGCCTGTAATCCCAGCTATATGGGAGGCTGAGGCAGAAGGGTCCTTTTGAGCCCAGGAGCTCAAGGCTGCAGTGAGCTATGATTGCACCACTGCACCCTAGCCTGGGTGACAGAGTAAGACCTAACTCCAATAAAAAGAAAGAAGGAAAGAAAGACAAGAAAGGAAGGAAAGAAGGAAGAAAAGGAAAGAAAAGGAGCACCAGCTTCTTTCAATGCCTGATGAGCTGCTCAGTTTGGCAACTGCCCTCAGACAGACCCTGCTTCTCCCCACAGTTACTGAGGACCTGCTCCCAGGTCTCATGCCAGGAGGGGAAGCACAGATTCTTTTTTCTGGTGCTGTGCTAGTCTCCTGTGGCTTCTATAACAAAGTATCACAAACCAGGGGGTATAACACAATAGAAATATGTTCTCTCGCCTTTCTGGAGGCCAGAAGTCCAAAACTGAGATGTTTCAGGGCTGTGTTTCCTCCAAAGGCTCTAGGGAGGATCCCTCTGCCTGATCCAACTTCTGGTGGCTCTGGGTGTTCTTGGCTTGTGGCTGCATCACCCTAGCCTCTGCCTCATTGTCACACAGCCTTCTCCTTTGTATCTACATCCTCACCACTTCCTTTTTCTTTCTTTCTTTTTTTTTTTTTTTGAGTCAGAGTCTCACTCTGTCGCCCAGACTGGAGTGCAGTGGCCGCTCCTGGGCACCACAGCCTCGACCTGCTGGGCAACAGCGATCCTTCCACCTCAGCCTTTCGAGTAGCTGGAACTACAGGCGCATGCTACTACGCCTGGCTAATTTTTTAAAATTTATTGTAGAGGTGAGGTCTCGCCAAGTTGCCCAGGCGAGTGTCGAACCCGCGGGCTCAGGCAATCCACTCACCTCAGCCTCCCAAAGTGCTGGGATTACAGGCAGAGCCACCGAGCACGGCTCTTTTTTTGAGCCAAGGTCTCACTCTGTCGCCCAGGTCAGAGTGAAGTGGCACCATCACAGCTCACCACTGTCTTGACCTCCTCAGTCTTCCAGGTAGCTGGGACTACTCAACTCGGTCTTTTTTTTTTTTTTTTTTTTTTTT
>NW_007257440.1:1065788-1086457 GCF_000164805.1 Carlito syrichta
TGGAACTACAGGCACACGCTACCACACCCGGCTAATTTTTTGATTTATTGTAGAGATGAGGTCTCGTCAAGTTGCCCAGGCGGGTCTCGAACCCACGGGTTCAAGCAATCCACTCACCTCAGCCTCCCAAGGCACAGGATTACAGGCTGAGCCATCGAGCCTGGCTTTTTTTTTTTTTTTTTTGTAGAGACGAGGTCTCATTATTTTGCCCAGGCTGATCTTGAACTCCTGGGCTCAAGCAATCCACCTACCTCAGTCTCCCAAAGTACTGAGATTACATGTGTGAGCCACCACACCCAGCCTTATCACTTCTTATAAGGACACCTGACATTGGATCTAGGGCCCACTCTATTTCCAAAGTAGGTCACATTCACAAGTTCTGGATGGGTATGAATTTAGATGGGGTACCGTTCAACCTGCCACGGACTCCTTTGGCAGGTAAGCTCCGGTGGCCTTGCTTTCTGACTGCCTGGGGCAGAGGTCTTCCAACAAGGGTTTGAGTTCTAGCCTCATGCCCGACTGCACCCACGGACAGGGCCTTGAGGGGCCCTCAGGGAACGTGGGCCCCAAGGCACAAGGTCTGCCTGAATAGTACCAAGCATGTCCCAGGACTAGAAACAACTCCAGAAACGTTCCTGGTGGCACATGCCTCATGCAGTCCTCCAGTCGCTGCCAGGTCACAGGCATAGACCACTGTCACCTCCGTCTGCCAGCTCCAGGTTGAATGCAGCAGCAGGAAGGGGTCGGGCCTTGTCATGAGGTGGGTGTTTCCCATTCCCAGTGTTGCTTAGCCCCACCCTGTCCTCCAGACCCCAGGTTCCAAGTGCCAGCAGGGACTTTTGCAGGATTCCACTGGTCTCCACCATGGCCCATGGCCCTGTGACTTCAGGCATGTATATTTACAACAGGACAGGAACTAAACATTTGTTCCTGGCAGGAATTAATACGGCACTAATGACATTTAATTAAAAGCAGACTGCACCCCACCAGGCCTTGCCCAGAGTGGCGCCAGCCTTCCCAATGTTTTGCAGGGGAGTGGCGGGGTAGGTGATCCAAGACAGCTGCCCCTGTGGGCCCATGGGCAGAAACCACTGGTGTCAGCCAAATCGTCACCCCAGAACCTCAAGATGCTTCCCCACACCTCGTTGTCCAAAAGCTGAGGGCAGCATAACCCTTGTCTGAGTCCTGCCGCTGTCTTCCAGAACATTCTTCCTGGCTAGCTTGCCCCATACTCGTTTTCTGCTGCTGTGTAAAAAATAACCACAAATCAAGTGGCTTTAACATAACAGCCATCTGTTATTTGACTACTTCCATGGGACAGGAGTCTGGACACGACTTAGCAGGGTCCCCCGTGCAGGCTGTCACAGAGCGGCAAAGTGTCAGCAGGTCTGGGACCTCATTAGAGGCCCAGGGTCCTCTCCCAAGTTTACACGGTTGTGGGCAGAATTCATTTCCTTGTGTCTGTGGGTCCTGTCTTCTTGCTGGCTGTGGACCCAGGACCACAGTCAGAGCTGGCCCTGACTCCTCGCCACAGAGTCCTCACAGACATTCGCCACATGGCAGTTTCCTTTCCTCCAGGCCAGCAGGAGGACTCTCTTATTTCTGTTTCTGCCCTCTAAGCTAACTTTTTTAAATTGAGGTGATATTCACAAAACAAAAGTAACCATTTTAAAGTAATTCAGTGACACGCAGTACAATCACGATCGTATGCAACCACCACCTCTAGCTAGTTCCAAAGTATTTTCATCACCCCAAAAAAAGGCTCCATACCCATTAAATCAGACCTTTTTAAAAGTCCACCTGATTAAGCCAGGCCCACCCGGGATACTCCCTTATGATGAACTCAAAGCCAATTGATTGGCAACCGACCACAGGAGTGGCAGCCATCAGATTCACAGGTCCCCACACCCTCGTCTTACAGGACGTGCACACCAGGGACTAGAGATCTTGGGAGACATCTCACAATTCTGCCTCCCGCACCTGTCTACCCAAGGGCCCTCCCTCTGCTCCACACACAGCACGGCGAGGTCAGTGGAGATGAGAGCTGGAGACAGGTAAACCTGCTGTGCATGCTGCGCCCATGTGCATGCTGTGCCGGTGCCTGCTAACATGTCTCTTCTCAGCGTCAGTTTACTCATCTGTAAGATGAGAAGAGCACGACTGCTTGACAAGCAAAACAAATAACACTGAGCGAGCATTTTCTGATGCCAACACCAAGCACTTTCAGTACATTCTGTATAGCCCTCGCAGCACGGTTCTGTGAGCAGCGCGTGTCAGCTGACGTCACCATCTCCAGGACCTGCCTCCCTTCTTTCTCCTTCTTTCTGACTCCAGCACTTCTGGGCTCTTTCTGAGCAAGGGGCAGAGTAGTCCCGAATGTGCTTCCTGCGGCTCATCCACGCCTTGCCTGCGATTCTGACCCCCCGCCATGCTCTCTTCAGGCCTATCTCCCCACTCTGCCCTCCAGTAGGGCCAGCCAGCAGTGAAAACGCCAGAGCCCCCTGCGCCACAACTGCACAGGGGGCTCCCCACTTTCCAGCCAGAATCCAGACAGTGAAACCAGGGGCCACACAGTCTCCGTCCAGATGCTTCTCACCAAAAACCCAGCATGCTTGGCAGGAGTGGCCTTCCCTGCTGTGCGGTTGCCCATCCTCAGCAGAGTCTGGCTCTAAGTCAGAAGGCCTGGCTTCCCTCGTGGGAGACAGACAAGAGACGATAGACTCTGACCATGGGGGCTAACGAGTCCAGCAAGTTCTTCCCCCGTGCTGGGGGCTCATCCAGGCCTGTTGGGAGCAGAGGCAACTGGAACAAGATCACCGATTATTCTCAATGGCCCAACCATACAGCTTGTGTTCCTCTTAATCAGAGTACTTGTGTATGAAATCCTCTGGCAACAATTCTACATTAACTGTTTTAGTTGACTGACTGTTTTTGGAGGGCTCTTCCAGCGCAAAGCATACACAATGTGGCTTAGATTAAGCAGTATGAAAGGAATTCCTCAGCCTCCAAGCCAGGAGCTTGGCTTTGAGCGGGAGAAGGATCTCCTCGGCAGGACCCGCTGCTGGAGATTGCATTGGGAGAGTCTCAACCATTCCTCAAAAGGTAGGGCTGGGCCAGGCGTGGTGGCTCACACTAGTAATCCAAGTACTTTGGGAGGCTGAAGAGGGAAGATCAGTTGAACCCAGAATTTAAGACCAGCTTGGGCAACATAGCAAGACCTCGTCTACAAAATAAAAATCTAAAAATTAACCCGGGCATGGTGGTGCACACCTGAAGTCCCAGCTACTTGGAAGGCTGAGGCAGGAGGGTCGCCTGAGCCCAGAGGCTGAGGCTGCAGTGAGTCATGATAGTGCCACTGCCTCCAGCCTGGGCCACAGAGTGAGACTTTGAAGCAAAAAAAAAAAAAAAAAATGTGAGGCCGGACATCCCAAAGCAGCAGGGTTGGGGTCAGGGACGTTACCTGCAGTGGAGTGGCCTGTAGGTGGCACATGCTCCTGAAGGTCTCCATGGCCTTGGTGGTCTACTCTCTGTCCAGTCTCCTTGGTGGTCACTGTACCAGAGTTCCTGGGAACCAGACCTTCAGCTGCATTCCAGTCAGCCCTGCACAAAGCCTGTCTGGAGACGCAGGCTTGGCACCCGCATCTGGAAGGTGAAACCCTGCCTCTGGACCCTGCAGACTGGTGGCCCCGGGGAGCCATTGTGGATTCCGCCTAACCTGCCTGTCCTCACCCCCACCCAGGGTCTTAAGCAGACCTCTTCCACTCAGGCCAGCATGCCCAGCAGATGCTGTGCCTCCAGCCTGGGTCACAGTTTTTCCTGACCTCGCTGCCTCTGCTCTGAGAGGAGGCCGGAAACGTGGGGTACAGTGGGAGCACCCTACTTGTGGAGGGGCTGCATACCCAGCACAGGACCCCCTCAGTCCTGGGACCACAGTGAACCAGGATACAGTTCACGTCTGAGACGTCTCCAGCAAGGACTGCTCTCCATGGCATGGTGAGGGCCCAGGGCTCCAAAGGGCACAGCTCCTGGCACGAAGTCTCCAGCACGAGGCTGGTGCTCTGTGTTTCCTAGATCCAGCATTTGTCCATTGGGCATCCTTAATTACAGGACCAGACTCCCAGCCACGTTGCTTACATCTCCCCTGCCATCCTGAGCCTGTCCTCTGCACAGCCTCCTCATCTAACTCTCACACTACAAGCCAGTTTCCCCTGCTCTAAATCACCCAGGACCCGGCGCCAAGCAGCCAGAAACAGCCCTATGCCCAAAGCCTGCCAGAATGATTCAAACCAGTCATTCGTAAGCTCTTTCCCCTGCTCTGCCCTGCCCTTCCCATCTGCCCTAGGAAAGGCTCGGGCCTCATCTTCCCATCCCTCCCATCTGCCTCCGACTTCCTCTGGTGCTTCCGGCTGTGGCCCCGGCTGGCGAGCCACGCCCCCTCCCCTCGGGGAAGGAAAGTACAGTCACACACAGTCACGCATCATTTAACGACAGGACATGTCCTGAGAGATGTGTCACTAGGGGATTTTTGTCATCACGGAAGCATCAACCTGTCCTTAAACAAACCTCGATGGCACAGTCTCCTCTACACCCAGGTTGTGTGCTGCAGCTTGTCACTCTTGGGCTACTCACCTGTGCCACATGTGACTGAGCTGAGTACTGCAGGCGACTGCAACACAATGGTAAGAATCTGTGTACGAGGCCAGGCAAGGTGACTCAAGCCTGTAATCCCAGCATTTTGGGAGGTGGAGGCAAGAGGATTGCCTGAGCCCAGGGATTCAAGACCAGCCTGGGCAACTTGGTGAGACCTCATCTTTACAATATATCAAAAGTTTAGTCGGGCATGGTTGTGCATGCCTGTGGTTCCAGTTACTTGGAAGGCTGAGGCGGAAGAATCACCTGAGCCCAGCAGGTCAAGGCTCTGGTAGCCATGAGCATGTCACTGCAACCTGGGTGACAGGGAGACTCCTACTCCAAAAAAAGAATCTGTGTACCTAAAAGCATCTAAGCACAACAGGGAAAATGAGAATACAATATAAAGGGTCCACCTGTGTCCTGCATCTGCATGGATGGAGCTTGCTGGATTGGGAGTTGCCTTGGATGAGTCAGTAAGTGACGGTGAGTGAGTGTAAATGCTGAGGACACTGTGTCCACTGCTGTGGACTTTACATACACTGTACACCTAGACAACACTGCATTTGCCTAAAAATGATTTTCTTCAGTAATAAATTAACCTTAGCTTTCTGTAACTTTTTTATTTTACAAATTTTTAAAATTTTTTCTGACTTATTCTTTTGGAATAACGCTTAGCTTAAAATACGCATGGTACAGCTGCACACAAATATTTTCTTTATGTCCTCGTTCTTTATATCCTCTTTTTCTTTTTCTTTCTTTTCTTTTTTTTGAGTTGGAGTCTCACTCTGTTGCCCAGGCTGGAGTGCCGTGGCACACTCATGGCCACCCCAGTGTCAACCTGATGGGTTCCAGTGATCCTCCGCCTCAGTCTTCCAAGTAGCCAGAACTACAGGTGTGTGCCACCATGCACAGCTAATTTTTGGTTTATTGTTGATACAAGGTCTTGCCAAGTTGCCCAGGCTGGTCTTGAACCTGCGGACTCAGGCAATCCACTCATCTCAGCCTCCCAAAGTGCTGGGATTACAGGCTGAGCCACTGAGCCCAGCGGTCTATGATATTTTTCTATTTTTTTACATTTTTTTATTCTTACTCTTCTAACGTTTTTGTGAAAAACTCAGACACAGGTGCACACATTAGCCCAGGCCCACCCAGGGTCAGGATCATCAATATCCCTGTCTTCCACCTCCACATCATATCCCACTGGAATGTCCTCAGGGCAGTAACAGGCATGGAGCTGTCATCTCCTCCTGAAAGACCAGCCTAAGGCTGTTTTACAGTTATTTTTTTTTTTAATGTATAGATAGAAAGAGACTGGGGCTGGGTGCAGTGGCTCATGTCTGTAATCTCAGCACTTTGGGAGGCAGAGGCGAAGGACTGCCTGAGCCCAGGGGTTCGAGACTAGCCTGGGCAACTTGGCGAGACCTCATCTCTACAAAAAAAAAAAAATTAGCTAGGCATGGTGGCGCACGTCTGTAGTTCCAGTTACTTGGAAGACTGAGGCGGAAGGATTGCCTGAGCCCAGCAGGTCGAGGCTGCAGTGGCCGTGAGCATGCCACTGAACTCCAGCCTGGGTGACAGAGTAAAACTTCAACTCCAAAGGAAAAAAAGAGAGAGACCAAGTGTAAATAAGTAAGTGAAATAAAAATATAAATATATCTAGAAGGAGGACTACATGCTAAACAAGTAAGGAAGTATAGAATAGTAAACACATCGGTCAATAACATAACTGCTCATTCTCGCTGCCGAGTATTACGCACATAATTTATATGTGCTCTACTTCCCTATGACTACCAGCCTAGGCTTGCTGATACCAGCATTGCCACAGACTCGTGAGGAACGCCTTGGACGACGACCAGGTGATGCGAATTTTTCAGCTTCATTATAATCTTATGGGACCACAGTTCTATGTGCGGTCCACGTTGACCAAAACGTTATTATGCACTGAGTGACTGTAATAAAATCTCCCTGCATTGGTCTCCCTGCGTTGTCACTCAGTCAGCTCCATAAATTAAAATCTCAAGGGTACATTCTGAGACAGCCGGTTTTCAACTCAGGTTTCTAGCCCCAAGTGCGGGCCCAGAATCTTCCCTGCCAGACTGGACATCCTGAGAAAGAACTGTTTTTTAGGCAGCATCTAGAAATCCACCTCAGGAAGCAAAACTCTTGTCTTCCAAACTCCCAAGTGCCCCGGAGCATCAATTGTTCCTGAGACTAGGGAGCCGCGTGTGCACGTCAGCAGCCCTCTGAGCCAGACATGCCCCCTACAGGGTGCTGGGCAGTGACCTCTGTGCCACCCAGGCCAGCTCCTCTGTCCCCACTTCTTGCACAAGAAGCCCCGAGCTCTTCCCAGAGCCTGGGGTCTTGGCCTTCCCTCCCTCTTCCAGCTCCATGTCTGCATCTTGCTCAGAATCCCCCTTCTAAGCGGGCCAGGAGCCGTGTGACCTGAGTTGCCACCTCCCCACTGAGCCTCCTCACTTGCAACAAACATACCCTCTGGGCTTTTCTAGCCACTCAGGAATGGGCATGAGCAGAAGCAGAAGGTACAGGTGTGACCAGTGCTGACATGTACAGGCTCACCAGGACACAGACGTTCACTCTGGCCATCCCCAGCCTGGGTCAAGTGTTTGAATTGGGATCCGTTTCAGATCCTGAGCAGCTCTGTCCAGCCTGGGTGAGTCCTCAGGAGTTGACAAAGGCTCCAAGTCCCATTCTCTGCTGACAGCAGGGTCAGAGTCCAGCCAGGACCTGGAAATGGGACACCCTACTCCATTTCTCTTTTGAAACCACAATATTTAAGGCCAGGCATGGTGGCTCATGCCTGTAATTCCAGCATTTTGAGGCAAAGGCAGGGGGATTGCTTGAGCCCAGGAGCTTGAGACCAGCCTGGGCAGCATAGCAAGACCTTGCCTCTACAAAAAATAAAACAATTAGCTGGGCATGGTGGTGCACCTATAGTACCAGCTACTTGGGAGGCTGAGGCAGGAGGATCGCCTGAGCCCAGGAGATGGAGGCTGGGTGTCAGAGTGTGACCCTGACTCCAAAAGAAAAGAAAGTACGATGGCCACTTGTATACCTAACCCTGAATTGTACCCCACATCTTTAAAATAAAATTTAAAATTTTTAAAAAAAGAAAACACAACATAGCCACTTATTGCCTCTGACAGAAGTCTCCTCTCCACTTCCAGCCAGAACTGGGTTTACCTCTCTGCCCAAAACAGGTGAAGAATGAGACAAAACGTACCAAGCTGGTTTTCAAACACTGGACTTAACACCTGCAGCACAGGGGCGAGAACCAGCAAAGTGAATCCCCAGCTTCTAGCTTGGAGACAACTTCCAGGCCATGGGGCAGCCAGGGGAACTGAGGCAGAGCTGGCAGACTCCCAGTGATGAAGGGACAGAGCTGAGCATCTGGGGAAACCAAGCAGCTAGATGGTGTCCTGGGAAGGGAGAGCCACCAAGGGCCCCAGGGACCTTAGATCATGCACCTGGACTCTCCAGCTGTGGACAGATGGGAGCCAGAATGGAGGAGACAGACTGGGGCGGGAACCACCCAAAAGAATCAGGGGGACCCACCTGCAGAGACCACACAGGACTAGCAAGAACCGCCCTCCCCGAATGCTTGCCCTGTTACATCCATATGTGGTATTTGGTAGTTTTTGTTTTGAGCCGGAGTCTCACTGTGTCGCCCACGTTGGAGTGCAGTGGCACGATCACAGCTCACCCCAACCTCGGCCTGCTGGGCTCATGCAATCCTTCCACTGCAACCTCCCAAGTAGCTGGGACTTCAGGCACACACCACCACACCCGGCTAATTTTGTTTTATTTATTGTAGAGCCAAGTTCTTGCCATTTTGCCCAGGCTGGTCTCTAATTCCTGGCTTCAGGCAGTCCTCTTGCCTCGGCCTCCCAAAGTGCTGGGATTGCAGGCATGAGCCACCACATCCAGCCCATATGTGTGTCTCAATGAATCTTTCTTGTCCTTGGAGAACTAACAAAGATCCCCCAGAACCTTCTCTCCCTGACCCACTCCTATGCTCTTGGGTTTTCTATGCAGGTCCTTTTTTAAAAAAAAAAAAAATGAGGTGAAATTCATGCAACAAAATTCACCACTGGAAAGCAAACAATTAAGTGACATTTGGTGCATTCAGCATGTCATTCAACTACTACCTCTAGCTCCAAGACATTTGTGTCACACCAAAGAGAAACCCTGTAGCCATTAAGCAGTCACTCCCAACACCCCCTCCTTCAGCTCCTGGACACCACCAATCCTCTTCAGTCTCTATAGATTTGCCCATCCTGGACATTTCATAGAAATGGAATCATATAATTCAGGGGTTCCTAGACCCCAGGCCATGGACCCGTCTGGTCCGTGGCCTGTTAGGAACTGAGAGCACAGCAGGAGGTGAGTGGCGGACGAGCAGATGTCTGTCTTCTGTCAGATCAACAGCAGCACTAGATTCACATAGGAGCACGACCCTACTGTGAACTGTGAACTGCGCATGCAAGGGAACTAGGTTGCACGCTCCTTATGAGAATCTAATGCCTGATGACCCTCCCTGCCTCCCACCCCCATGTCCATGGAAAAACTGTCTTCACAAAACTGGTCCCTGATGCCAAAAAGGTTGGGGACTGTTGATATAACATATTACCTTTCGTGGCTGGTTTATTTCACTCAGCATCGTGTTTTTCAGTTTCATCCATATGGCAGCATGACACTTGGGTTCCTTCCACCAGTGGCTCTTGTGAACAGCACTGCCATGAATGTGGGCGCAGAGTATCTACTTGAGCCTTTGTTTCCAATTCTCCAGGGTCTATACGTGGAGGGCCTATTTTTTTGCTTGTTTGTTTTTCTGAGTCAGGGTCTCACTCTGTCACCCAGGCTGGTGTGCAGTGGCATGATCTTGGCTCACCACAGCCTCAACCTCCTGGGTTCAAGCGATCCTCCTGCCTTGGCCTCCAAAGTCCTGGGATTACACATGTCCAGCCTCCTATTTCACAGTCAGAATTGTTCTTAAGCCACCTCCATCACCCGAGACTTCTTAACTATCTCTCACTTGAGGCACATGCTGTATGCCCATCCTGGCATGGCTGGTCCCACTTTGGGGTGCAAATGGCCATCTCTCTGTGGGGGCGCCTGCCTGTGCAGTTCTCCCTCTTCTTGCTCCTTCTGTTGGATCTGCTTCCTAGTGTTTGTCACACTCTGCAGTTAGTGCTTGGCTCTCTTGGTAGCTTGGTGGTTTTCTCTGCACCTCCCCATGGAGACTCCATGTAGTCCCCTCAGTTTGCCCTCCTGGCTGTGGAGTCCCCATGACCATGTGTTCTGGCCCCTCAGTGCATGCCAGCTGGAAGAATGAATGCACCTGTGGGGCTTTCTCAGCCATGGCCCCCTGGCCGCTTCCCATGGCTCAGACCCCACAGGAGGGTTCCACCCGGACTCTCAGAACCTGAGCACCATTGACCCTGGGGGTGCAGGCAGAGGAAGGGGCTCACGTGCTGGCCAGGAGAACAAGGCTGGCGTGCAGGAGACAGAGAGTCAGGGGAGCACAAAAGGACTCTGGGCCGCAGGAGTAGGGAGCTGGCACCGGCTCTGCCCAAGATCCTGGTGGCTCCTGGCTGCCTAGAGCTGGCCCCAGGATTCAGATGAATGAGAGGGATTCATCGGGCATCCAAGGCACCCCTGCCCCACCCCCATCCACCCCCACCCTCTGGCCTAAGCTTTGGTCCCAAGAAGAGAGTCCTTGGGAGTCAGCCCTTGCCCATTCGAGAGGAAACGTCCAGAAAGAGAGTCCCACAGAAATGAACCGCCAGGTTCATGATGTCTGCAAATTCCCAGCCCCTGGAGACACAGCTTCCGTAGGATCAGAAGAGACCAGTGTCCCAGCAGGCTCTGTGGCCACCCAGGAGGAAGCAGAAGATCTTTTGCCCATCCTCAACCTGTCCTGGACCATGCCCAAGGCCCTGCGGAGGGGCCCACTTGGAAGTCGCAGCCCGGCAGCTCCTGGAGGAGAACAGGGAGGTCCAGGGAAGGCTCGGGCCCCGGCACTGGAGAAGGAGTGGGGGCTCCAGAGGGACTAAAGACGTCAGAAGCCACTGGAGCCCCCCCCAGCTCGTGGCCCGTTCTCCCCATCCCCACCCACAGCCAGCGCTTGGGCGGGGCCTCTGGATCCAGCCCGGAGACCTGCCATGTGACCTGGGCGGCTCAGGCCTTTCCCAAAGCATCCCTCATCCTAGGCAAAGTGAACTCACAGGTCCATCCAGATTCACCCTGGGGCCCAACTTCCTCTTCCCTCCCGGGCTCCACCCTGCACAGCCACCCAGAGGAGCCTCAGAGGGAGGGAGCCAGAGGCCGCCTCGCCCTGATCCCCCAGCCCCACCACCCCGGCCACAGGGAAGGGGGTCCAGCCAGGGGAGAAAGGGGCCATCAGCCCCAGCCACCTCAGTCCCATCCCCCGGGGGAAGGCAGGGGTCAGTAGCAGAGCCCCAGCTGCACTCTGAGGATCTCCAGATCCTGTCTGGACCTTACCCCTGAGGCCGTGTTTACCAACCCAAGAAGCTGGTGGTGTCTCCCTGGGGGAGGCAGGGAGCCACGCTTCCCCATCACTCCCTGCAAAGGAGGATCATGACTCCTCAGGGCTGGGCCTGTGGTGAGGGGCTGTGAAGGAAGCGTTGATCCAGTGAGGGTGGCTGGCACTTCCTGGGTCTTCTCCAATGTACTCTCGGGCTAGTAGAGAGCCTGGGTCTAGGTGCCCACCCCTCTTCCCTGCGACCAACTCTGAGGGCCCTTGGGCCAGGGTCACTAGGGGTTTCCATGCCAGCTGTGTACACAGCTCAGAGTGGAGAACTACCACCCAGATCCCCTACCTGTCCCTGAGTGGGTTAGGTCCTAGGGGCCCCCAGCCAGACCACCTGTATCCCAAGGTCTGGGGCTGGGTGAGGGCCCACGAGGGAGAAGCAGCCTCCTTACTCCCTGGCTTCTTCCATGACCTCCAGAACTGTGAGGACCTCCACCCAGCCACCCATCCCAGCCTGGCTGGGACGGGGGGGGGGGTCAGGACGGGGGGGGGGGGTCAGGATTGGAGAAGCCATCCCCAGTCCCTTCTGCACTGGGCGGAGCAGGAAGAGGATAATTGAATCAGCACTTCTCGACTCATCTGGAACATTCCGACATGGAAAACCCACGGAGCAGCTGAGGAAGCAATTTAGGAACTTTAATTAAAGACTGATGACTCTGCCAGGGAGCCCCTCCCCCAATGCAGCCTGTAGGCCCCACATCTGCCCTCCGTGTGTTCTGAGGCACAGCTGGGCACCTTGCACCGGTCTGAGTTTCCACTCCAGGGGAAGCAGAACACACCAGCCCGCCCTTTCTCCTGGCTGCTTCCAGAGTCTGCACGCCCCGCCCCCAAGTCCTAGGCCCAGGCCCCAAAGCCAAGCACATCAGTGCCCCCTCTCTCCAGCCCCCTGCAGCTCTGCATTCAAGAAGGCTACAGGAGGGGAAAGTGGGTCATCCTGGTGGGCTCAGGAAAGGAGCTCTAAATGTTGGGAGGGCAGTAGGAGGGCGGCTGCCCCATGTCCAAAGGCTGTCTCCACCTCAGTCTGTACCTTCTGTAGGGAAAGGCATTCCGGGCAAAGGGAACGGCATGCACAAAGGCCATGAGGCTGGAAAGAGCATGACAGATGGACGGAGCTGGCAGGGACCAGGGTGGCAGGAGTACAGGAGCGAGGGGAACACTCAGGACTGGGGGACCAAGACTTGGAGAGCCTTCACAGTTGTGACCAGGCATCCCAGAAGCGGTGGGGGTGGGGGTGAGGACTGGAGCACTTTAAAACAACAGGCTCTGGTTGACTCTGAAGACATCCCTCTGGTCTCCGTTGGGAGAGCTCACTGCAGGGCAGGTGCTGGGGTGACTGTGAGCAGACCACGGGGGACAAGTGCTCACCACCCAGCAGGTCTTAAGGTGAGTCTGTCCCCTCCCACAAGGCTACGGTCAGCAGGGCCAGCCTTTCCCCTGCACTCACATCTGAGGTCCGAGGTGGGGAGGTGGCTGTGCACACCTCTCAACCACATCTGGGCCCGTATCTCCATACCACATTGCCACAGCAGTCACTCTGTGGGTGCTGGGAGGGAAGCCCCCAACAGCCCCCAGCCCTGCCCCTGGTCTGGCAACAGTGTGGCCCATGCGAGTAGCTGCAGAGGCGAGTGTCCACTGGGCCCAGAAACTTGCCAGAACAAGGGCAGTTCTCCAGACAGCTCCTCCCCATCTCCGCCCCCCCGCCCCGTCCCTCAACTCATCCACACTACTGACCGTGCCATGTGACAAAGAGAGTGGCCGTGGTGACTGGTGGGGCCACCAGCTCACAGTGGACCGTGACAGTCAGTCAGAGAAGGCGCAGAGTTTGACAGACTGCCCCTCCCCTGCAAATCCTTCCTCCCTGTCCATGCCCCTGGGTCCCAGGACAGGGAGTGACTCCAAGTAGCTCATAAGTAGAAAGGTCACATCAGGGCCAAGGATGGACTGTGAGACCCAAGGAACAGCCTGGGGTGCAGAGACTTTGCCCAGGCCCTGTGACAGGTCCGGGGCAACCCAGGCAAGCTGGAGCCCCGGGGGTCATTGTCAGGACAGCTGGTGGGCACCTGGCAGACAGCACGTGGCCAGCAGCAGGTGAGAGTCATTACTGAGGGGCACTTAAAGTTCCTGGGGGGAGAAGGAGTGAACAGGGCACCCCAGCCTGCTTGAGCCTGGCTTGATTTGTTACAAGCCGGCAGCTGGTCTGCAGATGGCCATTGGGTCCAGCCCTGTCCCATGGGGAGGACACAAGACAAACACAGCAAAACTGGGTCAGCACTGGGCCTGCGGGAGTGGGTGGGGCCTGGACAGTTGGGGTGGTGGGTGTCTGGCGCCCGAGTAGGAGGGGTTCCGCTGGAACAGCTTAGAGGCTGTTAGACACCACCGCTCCGCCTCCCCCACACACACACAGAACACTCACTCTCTCACTCAGGCAATTCTGTGAGGTTTCCAGAAGGCAGTGTCCACTGGGTACTAGGACAAGCAATGAGTTGAGGTCGTGGGTGCAGCACACAGTTGGACAGACCTGACTTTAATCTTGCCCCAGTACTCGAGGGAGAAAACTGGAGCCTCCGTTTTCTCATCCTAAACATTGAAGACAACCTGCTCCCCCTCCCAGGACTGAGAAGAGAACGCAAAGCCGGGCACAGTGGCTCACACCTATAATCTCAGCACTTTGAGAGGCCAAGGTGAGAGGAATGCCTGAGCCCAGGGGTTCAAGACCAGCCTGGACAACTTGGCAAGACCTCATCTCTACAATAAATTTTTTTTTAATTAGCTGGGCACGGTAGTACACATATGTAGTTCCAGCTACTTGGTAGGCTGAGGCGGAAGGATCACCTGAGCCCAGCAGGTCAAGGCTGTGGTGACCGTGAGCAGTGTGCCACTACACTCCAGCCTGGGCAACAGAGTGATACTCCGGCTCAACAAAAAAAAAAGAGAGGGCCCAAGGGTGGCCCAGAGCTACCAGGGCTAAGCTGTGTGGCACTGGGCAGGTCCCAAGCCTCTGGGAGCTTCACAGGCTGAACACCTCCAAGCATCAGCGCCTGGTGAAGTTAGCTGGCGTGATGATCACATCCCTGGGTGGTGGCCCCTCTACCCTCCAACCTCAAGGTCGTGTGGGAAGTTACGGATCCAAACTTTATTTCTTAAATATTCCTCCCTACCCCGCATGTGTGTGCAGCCTGCTCTGGCCGGGCGAGCAGACATAAATTAAGGAACTGCGCTCCCCCAGGCAGGGCTGGCTGGACCATGCTCAGTCCCAGCCGAAGTCCTGGCCAGTCATCTGGTAGAACTTGCGGTTGAAGGGCCGGTAGAAGTCCTGCAGGCGCTGGACCACGGCCTGGGGCACGCGTGGGTGGGGCCGGCCCTTGGATTTGCCCAGGCAACGGGGGCGGCTGCTGCCCTGGGCCTTCTTGAGGCAGGGGAAGCCTTTGGTGGCGTTGAAGTAGAAATGTTTGTCCGTGACAACCCGTTTAAGGCCCAGGAAGTCCTGCACGCGGCCGACCTCTCCGGCCGGGTCGCTGACCAGGCGCTCGCCACTGACGAACAGAAAATGGGACAGGGGGAAGTAGCGCAGCCAGTTGTCCAGGTGCTGGGCGTACAGGCCGATGCGCACGGCGCTCCAGGCCGTGTCCACGGGGCCCAGGCCGTGGCGGAAGACCAGGGCATGGAAGCTGGGCAGGCCTGGGGTCTTGGAGAGTGTCTGGGCATAGTCGGAGATGGCGCGGGTCACGGGGTTCCGCACCACCACGATCAGCTTCGTGTCTGGGGACATGCCGTGGATGCGGCGAGGGGCCTCCCGTGTCACAAAGTAGCTGGGGGTCTTCTCCATGGTGATCTGCCCGTCCAGGGTGCGGGGCATCAGGCTCCTGCGGAGAGGCGGCCTGAGTGGGCGCTGGACCCCCAGCCTCCCCCACTCCAGACGGCCCCCAGGGGTGCTCAGGTCAGCAGGGTGGGCAAGGCTTCCTCCCGCCAGGCTCACCCCCTCCGAAGGTGCTGGATGGGCAGCCTGGAGTGCGGGCTGCAGTGGGCAACTGTTCTTCGGGACTGCCCTGTCTGCTGCTGCTCCCAGATTAACAGAGTGATGGTCCCAGGGGTGCAGGGGATGGGGGGATGCTCTCCACTGGCTGTTTATCACCCCTGCACAGCCTCTGCCATCCCTCATTCCGACTGCCAGCCCCCTCGAGTCCTGGCAGTCCCCACGCACCAGACCCACCCCTCCCAGAGCTGGACTGCTGCCCCACCCCAGAGTAAGCACCCCTGAGGCCCGCCCACCTAGACCTGCCACCCCACAGGCCTCTGAGCCATAATCACTCATGGTGGTCCTTTCACTCAGTGGCTGACAGTGTCCCCTAAACTAGGCCATCAATTTTTTTTTGAGTTGGACTCTCACTCTGTCACCCAGACTAGAGTGCAGTGGCTGCTCCCGGCCACCGAAGCCTCGACCTGCTGGGCTCTGGCGATCCTTCCGTCTCAGCCTTCCAAGTAGCTGGAACTACAGGCGCGCGCTACCATGCCTGACTGATTTTTTGACTTATTGTAGAGATGAGGTCTCGCCAAGTTGCCCAGGTGGGTCTCGAATCTGTGGGCTCAGGCACTCCACTCACCTCAGCCTCCCAAGGCGCGGGATTACAGGCTGAGCCACCGAGCCCAGCTGGCCATCAATTATCGTCAAGTGTCTCCAACAAGAGTAACCACACGGACTCATGTTCTCTCTCGTGCTCTCTAGCTCTCGCTCTCTCTCTCTCTCTCTCTCTCTCCCCCTCCCTCCCTGAATTTATTTATCTGGGTCAGTGTCTCACTCTGTCACCTAGGCTGGAGTGCAATGGCATGATCATAGCTCACTACAGCCTCCTGGGTTCAAGCAATCCTCCCACTTCAGCCTCTCAAGTAGCTGGGACTACAAGCAGGCTAATTTTGTAATATTTCTGGTACAGATGGGGGTCTCACTATATTGCCCAGGCTCCTCTCCTGAGTTTAATGGCATCCATCTCCCTATCTTTATCTGTAGCCCTGCTAGTTCTCATCAACCTACGCCCAGACTTATAATGCCAAAAACCACCAGCAGAGCCCAGCACAGTTGAAAAAAGTCAGCGAAGTGACTGCACCGCCTAAGGTCCTTTCCTGCGCTCCTGGGTCTCTGGGCCCTTCCACATCTTGCAGAGTTCCCATGGTGCCAGCTAAGGATGTGGCATTTCCAAGATTCCTCTCATTCTGGCCTGGGTAAGGAGGGCATGGACCCGATCCCGAGATCCAGGGGGAGCTGACTGACCACAGCCCCTCAACTGCCCCAAGTCTGGGGAAGCCCATCCTAAGCGCCCAGCCTAGGCAGGCCCAGACACCCGCAGTAGTGTCACGAGGCAGCACCTGCCAGCCAGGTAATGCAGGGCAAGGTTGGGCAGGCTAGGGCAGGGTGAGTCAGCTGAGCAAACAGCTCCGAGGGAGGGGTGGGTGAGGGCTGGGAACTAGGTCAACAGAGGTTGAGCTCTGGGACCTGTGCTAGGGAGGGGCCAGCCCTGCCCAGCCATGCCTAGCCCTGCCCTGTCCTGCCTCCTATCTTCTGAGAGGGCTTCTCCCACCCTGGCTGACAGCCCCCAGGACTAGCCCCAGCTGGGTGGTTTCCCTAAGTGACTTCCAGACTCAAGTACCTGGGAGGCAGGGTCTGAGTCTCCTCTTCTGCTCAGACCTCCCAAGGAAACCAAAGCCAGGCTCGACACACATGACAGAGCCATGCGCTGGGGTGCTTGACTTGGAGGGTGCTGGCAGAGGGACAGGAGGATGTGTGTGGGGGTGGCCACAGGCAATAGCCCAAGTTCCCTGACACCACCCATCAGCAAGACAGAGCTGGGATGAGCTGCACGGGAGCCCTGGACAGAGCTGGTCTATGGAATTCACGGGGGAAAACTCTGCTCCCTCCATCTTGGTGACAGAGTGAGCTAGAACTGCTGCTCACCCCACCCACTGCCACATTTCATGAGCAGGCACACTGAGGCTCAGAGAGGGTGCCCAGCTTTGGCCCTCCCACACCTGCAGTGGCAGCAGGGGCTTGCAGCACTGCCACTGTCCAGCATACCTAGAAGGGGGCTTCTGCTCAGCTTTTGCTCCCAGAGCACCTGCACTCTGCCAAATCTCCTATGTGGGAGCAGCACTCTGTCATCCCCTGGGATGAGTTCAGAGGCCTTCAGTGGCGGCAGCACCAAAGTCTGAGGCTCAGGCCTGCAGCCGGGCATGGCCAGCTCAGGGGGTCCCCACCCCGGAGAGGGGAGCCATAGGAGGAGGATTCTCCCCCCACTGGACCTCACTGCAGAGACACGCAGAGATGCCGGGCTGGGGCTGGGAGGGGACAGACTGCCCAGAAGTCACTGCCCCCTTCTGCCCCCTCCACAGGGAAGGAAGCTAGTTTCAGCACCCTCCCCTCCCACCTTTGACACACCCTGACCCCAGACCCACCCGCTCTCCTTTCCCAGGCTGGACGCTTCTGACTCTGGACATCTCCCCTCCGTGCTTGCTGGAGGTGACTTGCATGGAAGCACAGTGTTAGCCCCCCAGGCCTTCTCTCCAAGGACCCCGGAGAGCTGTGAGCGGGGAGGAGCTCCCGGCCCCACTTCTGTGAACAAGGGTGGGCTCACTGAGGGGGCAACAAGGACTCTCAAGATCTGAGAACTCTGAGGTCTGAGAGCTCTGGGACCCATGACTGGCCCTCCTCAGGCCTCAGAGCCGTCCCAGCCCGGGCATGGAGGGAGGGCATGAGGAGGGGGAGGTGGGAGATTGAGAGGAGCAGGGCTCCAACTCCCATGCCACAGACATCTGACAAGCGGTTCCCCATGGAGCCCACCCTCCCCGTGGAGCCCACCTCATCTGGTCTGCATTTCCCTGCGGCTTCCATCCAGCCCTGGCCGTGACTCCTTCCTCCGTCTCAGTCCCACCCCTGCATTCCACGCCTCACTGGGCCCAGGGGAAGCCCAATGCCAAAAGTGTGGAGGGGACAGCATCTCAGCCACAGGAGGCCCTCCCCAGGACTCATGGGAGGAGGGGAAGCTCCTCAGAAGCCAGGCTCCCTAGCCAGGCTCGGTGGCTCAGCCTGTCATCCTGTGCTTTTGGGAGGCTGAGGTGAGCGGATTGCCTGAACCCGCGGGTTCGAGATCCGCCTGGGTAGCGAAACCTCATCTCTACAATAAATCAAAAAATCAGCCGGGCATGGTAGCGCACACCTGTAGTTCCGGCTACTTGGAAGGCTGAGGTGGAAGGATCCCGGAGCCCAGTAGGTCGAGGCTGCGGTGGCCGGGAGCAGCCACTGCACTCCAGTCTGGGTGACAGAGTGAGACTTCAACTCAAAAAAAAAAAAAGAAGCCAGGCTCCCACCTCCAACACACTCAGACCTCCCGACATCCACTGCTCCTGGACCCGGGAAGCAGGGGGGTTCCCCGGCCTGCACCCGCCTTGCATCCTCTTGCTTTTCCAAGATATTAGGGTCACAGTATAGTCCCCCATCTGCCCCCAGACCAAGACCTTGGGTGTCTGTATGACGCCAGCACCTTAAAGAGAAGGTGTTCAATAAGGGAGGGGAAGGAGAACTAGCTTCCTTCCCTGTGGAAGGGGCAGAAGGGGCAGCCTCCCAGCAATGGAGCCTCAGACGCCTGAGAGATGAGCTGGGTAAGGCCTGGAGAAGGGAAAGGATGGCCCAGGTCAACCCAGGAGCCACATGCCAAGGCCACGGGAAGGCCAGGTCACCAGCCTGGAAGGAGGCTGGACCCAGCCCAGAGGGAGCAGAGTCCCAGAAGCTCAATGGGAGTTCTGGCTGCTCCCCCTCTGCGGCCTCCCCCAGACAACACCCAGAACACAGCGCTACCGGCCCAGGGGGCTCGGGTCAGCATCCTGAGAACAGGCGAGGCTGCTTTGCCGCTGGGGAAACTGAGGCAAGAGTGGACATGTTTTCAGAGGCTCGCTGCAAGCCAGTAGTGAGTTGAAAGGGCTGAGGCCCAGGCACCTGTGAGCACACCGGCCCGGGGGGGGCACACGTTGACACAGGGCCAGGCCCCTCTGAGGGGACTAGGACGCATGCAGTCCAGAACCCCACCAGCCCAGGCTCACTCACTGAACCGGCCAGCCCCAAATGAATGGGGCAGAGGCCACAGGACCTGACCCCTCCAAATCCTCTGTGCAGGCCCCTCCCCCATGGAGGCAGGTTCTAAAAATGAGGAAGTAAAGCTTCTCTCCCAGGGTCTCCCTCTCCTGAACTGTCCCCGTTCCCACCCTGGGCATGTCAGTGTCCCAAGAACCTCTCTGGGTGGAACCTCTGAGCTCCAAGCCGGGCCTGGGCCCGCTGCCTCTCAGGCCTCTCGCCCTCCCAAGATGGTCCCTCCGTGCTAGAGCACGTGCCCAGGACGGGCCTGGGCCAGCCTCAGGATGCACCCTCCGCAGGCTCTCTTTGAGAAGCTTCTGGGGCTAAACCCGGCCCCGCCTCTCCCTGCGACGGCTCGCACGGGGCTCAGACCCTACCCCACCTCCTTGCTGCCAAATCTCCAACCAGCTGGGGTCCAGCTAACGGTGCGCCCCCAACCCTCGGCCCTTCTCTCCTTCCCGTGTTCCCTCCCCTCCAGTGCTGCTGCTCCTCCTCCTCCTCACAGCGGCAGGAGTTAGGGATGCTGTGCTCCCCGCAGTCTCTGCCAGAGCCCGAGCTGAGGACGCCACAGCCCCGCCGGTAGCCCCGGCTGACTTCCCCAGCACCCCTGAGAGCACGGACCCTTCAGAGCTTGGGAGCCGGCCCCACCGGCCCAGGAGGCCCCGCCCTGCCGGCCCTCCAAACCGTCAAGCAAAAGGCAAAGTCAACAAAGGGGCGCCGTGGGGGGAGGAGCCGCATCTGGGAACAGAGACGCCGGTCCGCCCGGGCCAAGAGTCTGGGTCCTGTAGCCCCCTCCCGCGCCAGTCAGCCAGCTGGTCTTGGGCAGGAGCCGCTCAGCCTGGGGATGTCCAGCGCCCCCACATTCCACGGCCGCACCCCAAGTCCATCCCGGGGAGGGGCAGGGCAGCGACAGAGCCCAAGCGCCAGCCGGGGGCCCCCTTTCCCACCCGGGCGCTCACGTCAAGGCAGTTTCCTCCTTTCTAAAGCCCAGACCCTCTCCAGACTCCCGGGACCACCAAGAAGGGTTCTTCTGCACAGGGTCGGGGGTCTTGGGGAGGAAGGGAGCCTGGATGCCCTCCCCAGGCCGGCCGGCCGTCGGAGGGGTCAGACGTGCGTCTCAGGGCGGCCCAGCCGCGAAGGGCGACCGCCCACGGGCACTTCCGACGCTGCCAAATGCCTCCACTGGCTGGAAGCCACGTCCCGGTCGGCGGCGCTCCCTCGCCCGGTCCCGCCGGGCCCCTCAGCCGGCCCGACTCCGGCCTTTCCCGGAGTTTCGGAAGTTGCCGGGACCCCACGCAGGCCCCAGCTCCTTTCGAGCCGCGTCCTCGAGGTCAAGCCTGGGCGCCCGCG
>NW_007257440.1:1087483-1095567 GCF_000164805.1 Carlito syrichta
TCCGAGCGTGGCGCCCTCGCTGCTGGACCTCGGGAACCCCGGAAGCGCGTCGACCCGGCGCCCGGCCTGCGGAGGGAGCCTGAGGCCAGGCCAGCCCCCTAGGGCGCACAGGGAGGTCCCCGGAACGTGTGAGGGGAGGCTGTGGCAGGGAACAGGGCGGCTTTGCCGTTCATCGAGGTCACAGCCCTGGCGGCTGACAAGACTGGTGGCGTCCAGTTACCCTTTTTTTGTGATTGTTATTTTTTTTGAGTCGGAATTCCAGTCTGTCACCCAGGCTGGAGTGCAGCGGCATGCTTATGGGCCCAGGCGATCATTCTGCTTCAGCTTTCCAAGTAGCTGGAACTACAGGCATGGGCCACCACGCCCAGCTAATTTTTTGTTTGTTTGTTTGTTTTGTTTTGCTCACCATGTTGCTCAGGCTGCTCTTGAACCTGTGAGCTCAGGCAATCCTCCCGCCTCAGCCTCCCAAATTGCTGTGATTACAGGCATGAGCCACCACACCCGGCTCCAGTTACCCTTTTATAGGCAGGGAGACAGGCGTCCTTCCCCAGAGCCCGGTGGCGAGCTGAATTCAGACCTGAGTCCCCTGCCTCTGTTCCCTAGTCCACCTGGCATTCCCTGGGATGCCATGACCCATTTCAGAAGTTGGCCAAGTGGCTCCCACAGAGGAGTGAGGGATGGGGGGAGGGGAGGTCCATGATGCAGAAAGAGGAGGAGCCCAGGTCCAGCCCTGGGAGTTCCCTCCAGGGGAGCCTTGGAGGCGCGCAGCTGTGGGACCCACCCACTGTCACTGACGCCCAGCACAGCCCACAAGGAAAGCAGAAGAGACTTGCACAAAGGCAAGTCTCAGAGGACGGGAGCACCTCGCCCGGCCACAGGCAAAGGTGAAATTAGACCTGGGTCCTCTCTCTGCCTCTGCCCCGCCTTCCTGGCCAGGGGGTCAGTGCCAGGCAGGCATGGACTCACCGCAGAGGCCTAACCTCTTTCCTGCCATTGACATGAGGCCTCTGTCTTGGGTTCTCCGGCTAATGAGCCATTCCTGGTCCTAATGGCTTCTGGTCAAGTCCCAACCGCCTCTGAGGGGCAGAAGGCCTCTGTGACCCACAGACGTTGCCAGAGCTCCCACCTAGCGGCAGCCCTGACCAGAGGCGGCCACATGGGGCCGGGGGGCTGAAGACCACTGGCTGGGCCCCCAACCCAACCCCAGACCCCAGGGCTGCACCTGCTTCTCAGGGCAAGCCCCAGCAGAAGCCCTGTGGGCGGGCTGTCCAGCACTGCCTGGAGGGCACACTGACACACACAGAGCCGCAGGAAGTCCTTCCTCTGGTCTGGCTTAAAACAGAATCATTCCAGACAAGCCAGCTCTCCTCAGAGCTAGCCCAAGGAGAGTCCCACCCCATCCTACACCAACCCCCGCCCTGCAGTCCCAGCAGTCACCATCAGGACTCCAAATCCCAGTGAGTGTTCCCTGGCGGCCCAGCCCCTGTCTCCCTGCCCCAGGCCCGGCACGGTCCTCTCCAGCTCACCGCCTTGGCTCTGCCGTCCCCCCCAACAGATGACTTTTCCGTGGTCCCCTCGCCCACTGAGGGCCACAGGACTTTCCAGGAGGAACTGGCCAACAACAGCAGGGTGCAGAACACGCTGGGGGCAGGAAGAGTGAGACCTACGGATGGGAGTCTGCCTGGAGAGTTCTGTCGGAAGTCGGCCCCTCCATCTACCCTCCATTTGGTCCTCTGCTGAGTCGTGGGTTCAAATCTGGGGATGCCCAGGATGGCAGCATTGGGGCTGTCTGTTCAGCAGTATACCCCCAGCACCTAACACAGAGCCTGGCACCCATCAGGCACTCAGTTAGTGCCGGTCTGTAGAAGGGTATGCACAAAGGAGGCCCAGGAAGGCTTTCTGGAGGTGATGGTGGGTGAGGAGAGCAGCATCCCAGAAGAGAAAACCTGGCAGGTAAAGGCAGAGAGCTTGAAGGTGAGGAAGGGGCAGAGCTCAGGCTCATCCCCAGAGTGGGAGCGGTTGGTTGCAGCCCTGCCTCCTCCAGCCAGTGGTCTCAGGCCCTATCAACTCTGAGCCACCAGTTCCTTCCTTGTAAAATGGAGACCTCAAGCCAGCATGGTGCCTCAAACCTGTAATTCCAGCTCTTTTGGAGGCCAAGGCAGAAGGATCACGTGAGCCCAGGAGTTTGAGACCAGCCTGGACAACATAATGAGACCTCGTCTCTGCAAAAAATACAAAAATTAGCAGGCATGGTGGTGTGCACCTGTAGGCCCAGCTACCTAGGAGACTGAGGAGAAGGAATTACTTGGGCTTAGGAGGTCAAGGCTGCAGTGGGTTGTGATCATGCCACTGCACTCCGGACTGGGTGACAAAGTGAGACTCTGTCTCAAAAAAAAAGAAAAGAAAAAGAAACGGAGACCTCAATCCTGACTTTAAAGAGTCTCTTTGATAACAGCTTTTTTGAGATGTAATTCACATACCCCAAGATTCAGCCACGTCAAGTGAACAATGTGAGGGTTTTCGGTGTAGTCACGGAGTTGTACAGTCATCACCACAATCCATTTTGGAACATTTTCATCACCCCAGAAAGAAACTCACTGGCAATTGCTCCCCGTTCTTCCCTCTCTCCACCCTAGCAACCAGCAGTCTACTTCCTGTCTCTATAGATCAGCCAATTCTGGACATTTCATAGAAGCAGAATCATGGGGAGATGGGCATGGTGGCTCATGCCTGTAATCCCACACTTTGGGAGGCTGAGGCAGGAGGATTGCTTGAGCTCAGGAGTTCGAGACCAGCCTCGGCAACATAGCGAGACCTCATCTCTACAAAATATATATGTTTTTAAATGTGTAGGTGGCACATGCCTACGGTCCCAGCTACTCTGGAGCCTGGGTGACAGAGTGAGATCCCAACTCAGGAATAGGATCATGTAATATTTGTCCTTTTGCATCTGGCTTCTGTCCCTGAGCATGGTGTTTCCAGGTTCTTCCACATTGTAGCGTGTCAGAGCATCCTTCCTTTTCATGACTGAGTAATATTCCATTGCATGATGGAGCACATTGTGTTCATTCCTTCATCACCTGAAGGACATCTGGGTTCCTTCCAGCTTTTGTTACTATGGATAATGCTGCTGTGAATGTTCACTGTGAGGTTCTATGAGGACTCATGTGCCGTGGCTCTTGGGTCCACACCTAGGAGTGGAATTGCTGGATCATGTGGTAACTCCAGTTTAGCCCCTTTTGAAGGTTTTGTTGTTGTTTTAATTTTTTATTTTAAAGATGTGGGGTACAATTCAGGGTTAGGTATACAGATGTTCATTATGCAGGTACCCTTGTTGATGAAGTGTGCCCCCCCCGATAGTTTCCCACTAATGCCAATCCCGCCCCCCATGAAGGTTAAGTGTGGTAATTCCAGAACCTTCCTCTCCACGCTCCTCATGCACAGGGTGGCTCCTTCCTCCTCCCCAGGATATCGGAGTGGCTCTTCCACTCTGCCCTGTCCTGCTTTCCACAGGGCCCAGCCCCAGCCCTCTGCTGGCTCCTTCTGTGTGACCTGTGGATGGTACATCTCCCTCTCTGAGCCCCAAGTGAAAAGAGAGATCAAGCCACGGGGACACAGGGTAGGGGCCGTCCCTGCCCCCTGAGAGGGTCCTTCGCCTCCTGCTCTCTGTCTGGTTGCCCTCCAATGCCAAAGAGCAGGCATTAGCACTATCCTTCTATGCAGATGGCTCTCCTGGGCCCAGTGGCCTTGAGGGTCCAGACTGCTGGAGCTCATCTAGGCAGGACATCCAGGCAGATGGTCTGTCTGTCCATCCCCCTCAGCCCAGCCATCGGACATGTGGTGGTCAGGCCTGATGTAGAGGAGGAAGTCGTGGGAGCAAGACAGGCGGAGCTGCTCAGGCTGCTGGACCCAGTAAATGCTGTCCCTGGGGGAGATGACCAGGGGGCCAGAGCAGGAAGGGACAGAGGGGAGAACTCCTGGGAGCAAGGCCGCTGTGGGAGGAAGGCCTATCCTGGCCTCACAGATCCATGACCAGCATCTCGCCTGTGTCTGTGCCACCTTCACAGACTGTAATGATTGCAGTGACTTTGTGTGTCTATGTCTGACTGAGAGCGTCTTCATGTGTTTTCCTCCCCCATGCCCCTCACCACCTCTTCCCCAGTCTGTCCCCTCCCCCGGGTGGGCACCCCCAGCCTGGGCCCCCACAGGCATCAGGCCGGGGCACACAAGCCCCACGCTGGAAAGTGGTTAATGACACTGTGCGGTTCCCCCTCTGTGGGGGACAGCTGGGGGAGATTTCACACATCTAGGCTCTCCCTCCCTTAAAACCGCAACTTCTGCCCCTCAGCCACACGCCAGCCTGGATTCCCTGCCTGCGAGGCAGAGGAGGGGAGGGGCTGCGGCAGGAGGGGAGGCCCAGCTGTCCTTGATTTGTGTGGGGCTTTTCCACTTTGGATGCCTGATTTGCCTGAGGACACAGAGGATGCAGTTTCCTCCGGGGGAGGGGCCCCCAAGAGAGGCCTACCCTCCGTCCCAGCCGCCCCAGGCCCATGGTGCTCAGTTCACCCCGACAGGGACTGAGGAGGGCAGGGGCCCATACTAGGACGAGGCTATCAGCCAGGGCCTTAGGCCAATGCGAGCCCAGCTCGGCCCTCCTGGCAGGTGACCTTGCAAAGATCGCGCCCCCTGACCCTGCGTTTCCTACTTCATTAAACAAAGGGGATACTAGCCCCCACCCCTCCGAGTACGTTGCTCCTAAGCACCTACATTCTTTATGATGAGGCAGAGAACCTGCAACCGTGACCACAGCAAAGAAAGGGTAGCTGAAACTGCTGCCACCCTGGGAACCTGAGCACCTCATAATTCTATCTTCCTCGGAAATGACACTGGAAGGGAAAGGCTTCCTTGGCTTTCTCCAGAGCTGCCTGGCCTCCAGAACCTGGGATCTGGTTCCTGGTGACATGGGGACACTGTGACAGAAAAGGGTTTGCCAGGGCAGACCAGATTCCCAATGTCAACAGGGACACTTGAGGAAACCCCCTTCAGTAGGAGCAGAGAGGGGTGAGCTCCCCTGAGGCTGAGGTCTCCACCTGCAGGAGCCAACTTGGGGTTGCAGCGTTTGCCAGGAGCCAGACTCCCTTCCCATCTTCTCCTCCCACCCACCTGCTTCCAGCTACTCCTTTCCCCTGGGTCTTCCTGGAGGAATCAACACAGACAGAGAGCCATTTGCTACCAGCCTTGCTTCTCCAGGGCAGGGATCCAGTCTCCCAGGATGCATAACTGTCCCTACAAATTGCTTCTCACTCACCAGCCTGGTCCAGCTCAGTTGACAACAATGTAGCAGGCCAGCCAGCGTGGCTCATACCTGTGAGAATGAGGCAAAAAGATTACTTGAAGCCGGGCTCGGTGGCTCAGCCTGTAGTCCCACGCCTTTGGGAGGCTGAGGTGAGTGGATTGCCTGAGCCTGCGGGTTCGAGATTCGCCTGGGCAGCGAGACCTCATCTCCACAATAAAAAAAAAAAAAAAAAAAAAATTAACCGGGTGTGGTAGCACGCGCCTGTAATTCCAGCTACTTGGAAGGCTGAGGCGGAAGGATCGCCGGAGCCCAGCAGGTAGAGGCTGCGGTGGCCGGGAGCGGCCACTGCACTCCAGTCTGGGCGACAGAGTGAGACTCCAACTCAAAAAAAAAAAAAAAAGATTACTTGAGGCCAGGAGTTTGAGACCAGCCTGGTCAAAATGGCAAGATCTCATCTCTACCAAAAAAAAAAAAAAAATTAAAACTTACTTGGTCATAGTGGCACGCACCTGTAGTCCCAGCTATTCCAGAGACTGAAGTGAGAGAACCCCTTGAGCCCAAGAATTGGAGACTTCAGTAAGCTGTGATGACGTCACTGCACTCCAGCCTGGGTGACAGAGCAAGATCTCATGTCTAAATAAACAAACAAATGTGTCAATCCTTCTTCCAGTCTGGTAGTCCCAGCTCTGCAGGAAGTAAGGGCTGGTAACGGCCTTATCCCCGGTAGGTCTAAAGGGGGACAGAGGCCTCCTCCAGTGCCATAGCCCCAAACCAGGCCTCTGGGCACAGAAGTCCTTCAGCATCCAAGTGGCCCCATGTCAGGCCCCTGGGACTCTGTGGCCAGGTCTGTCCAGCCATGTCCTGTCGATAATCCCTGCAGACCAGGAGGGGACCATGAGTGTGTCCACCAGGAGCAAGGGGCCTGGATGCAGGCTCAGAGCCCCCGCTGTGCAGCCAGCACAACATGTGTGCCCATCCGTGGATGCTCCATGTGCCGATCCTGTGAGCATGTATACATGGGCACAGGTGGGGGGTTGGAGGCCTGCAGCCAGGCCTACCACCTGACACCGTGGAGATAGTAAGCCCACTCTGAAGAGCAAGTCCAGCCTGGTCAGGGGACCGGACCCCCCAAAGAGCCCACTCCATGCACCCTCACTTCAGGGGGCACTCCACCCCCGTGATTAACCAGACTGGCATGTGGCCAGTCCTGCTTGGCTCAGTGTTCAGGAAGCCTGAGCCTGGAGCCCAGGGCAGAGCAGCTTGTGCATCTAATTCCTCCCTGCACAGCCCCTCCTAGGCTCCAGGACCTTCAACTACAACCTCCAGCCCTTTCTCGGAGAACCATGACTCCACCTTCATCCCCTGCACTGGTCACTGCTGTCCTCCTCTGACTCTGGCTCTCCGTGCCCTCTCCCCGCCCTGGACACACACCAGGGGCTCCTAGGCTCCGAGTTCAGGGACCAGCCATGAACCACACTCCTGACTGAGACCAAAAGCCCGTGAATCAGATGGAAGGGGGAGCCCAGGGCCAGCAGGCTGACGCCATGGCTGGGAGCAGACCCCACAGGTCCCAGCGCAGCCCACCCAACTCTGGCCACCCTCTCCTCCCAGTCTCCTGCTGTTTAGCCACCAGTCCCCTGAAGCCAAGTGCAGCTTGTAGGCCCCTGGTTGGAGATGACATGTGATAAGACAGGAAGTTGGGGGTTGAGCCATGGATAATCTGCAGAATTTTACATGGAGACAGGTGCTGGGAGGCAATGAGGGGTTGGAGGTGGGGAAGGCTTATCCACAGGTAACCCTCAGCCCCCTCCCTGCAGTCCTAGTGCCCAGGGCCAGGATAGGGTGGTAGGTGGTCCTGGAGTCCCTGCATCCCCCAGATCACAGATACACTCATGTAGGTACAGGGTACATACCTGGCACCGTCCTAGGATGGTGCAGCCCTGCAGAAGGAATGGGCAGTTGGCAATAATGTTTTGGGTCTTGCTCTGTCACCCCGGTCGGATGCAGTGGTGCAATCACGGTTCACTGCAGCTTGGACCTCCTGGTCTCAAGCGATCCTCCTGCCTCAGCCTCCTGAATAGCTGGGACTACAGGCACATGCCACCACACCCAGTTATTCTTGTGTTTTTTCTTTTTCCCTATTTTTGTAGAGATGGGGTCTCACTATGTTGCCCAGCCTGGCGGTGCGGTTTGATGAACATTTGCTCACCTGCGGCTACTGTACACAGCATCCCATAGGATTCAGCAGTTAAGGAAGAGGGTGTGATAAGTGCATGGGGGCTGGTGGCTTTGAGGAGCAATTTGACCTGGGATGGGGTGAGGCCCCAAGAGGACAACAGGGACCGGGACCCAGCCTGTGCATGCACGCAAGAGGCCTCCCCAGGGCCCCTGCACTGGGGCAGGGCCACCAAGAAAGGCTCCTGGAAGGATTCTGAGCCATGGGGAGGGAATGAGAAAGAAGGAGGAACTACGAGCTCCAGGAACCTGGGGGATAAGTATGGTTGGCAAGAGTTTGGGCTCCGGACTTTAGCCAATAAAACAACACCAGCTCATGTATGGAGCAGGAATCCAGCTGGAGAGGTGGCGTCGGCGGGGGCAGTGTGTGGGAACTGTGGGAACCTCTGAGGCGGGTTGCCTGGTCTGATTATTATTTTGCAAAGATGACTCCAGTTGGGGGGCGCCAGCTAGAAGCTGTGTGGGTCGTGGGGGGCAGATGTGGGCCGAGGAGAGAGGGCTGGAGGGTGGAACCCCAGGATCTGGAGCCCGAGGCCGGGCCAGGCGGCAGCAG
>NW_007257440.1:1095828-1096085 GCF_000164805.1 Carlito syrichta
GTAGATCCTGAGCACGGTTCCCGCGCCCGGTCCTTGGGAGGTGGCCTTGGGGGCTTTGGGCCTTGAAAGGGGGTCGTCGCCGGGCGCGGTGGCTCAAGCCTGTAATTCCAGCACTTTGGGAGGCCGAGGCGAGAGGTTTGCCTGAACTCAGGGGTTCGAGACCAGCCTTGGCAAACTGGCGAGACCTCGTCTCCCTCATCTCTACAATAAAATCAAAAAATTAGCCGAGCGTGGGAGTGCGCGCCTGTAATTCCGGC
>NW_007257440.1:1096105-1100911 GCF_000164805.1 Carlito syrichta
CAAAAAAAAAAAAAAAAAAATTAGACTGGCGTGGTGGCGCACGCCTGTAGTTCCAGCTACTTGGAAGGCTGAGGTGGAAGGATCGCCTGACCCCAGCAGGTCGAGACTGCGGTGACTGTGAGCAGCGTGCCACTGCACTGTGAGACTCTAGCACAAAAAAAAGAGGGGGGACGGGTCGTCATACTGGGCCTCCTGCAGATGTGTAGGTGCGGGAGGCACGGTGACCCCATCTGACTTGGCAGTGACTTTGCCCACCCCTCTGGGCTCCCCCTCCCTCTTGCCTGTCCACCCTCTGCTAGGAGCTCCTGGGACCTGCCAGGGGCCACACCCCCATCAGGGTCACAGCTCAACCTGGCACTTGTCATTTAGAGGAAAGGAAAGCCATGGGTGAGCAGAAGTCCAAAGCATTGTCAAGTCATTCATTCATTCTGCAAACACTTTTTGATCCTCCTGGGAGCCAGGCCCTGGGCCCAGCTGGGGCATAACCCTGTCCTTGAAACAGATTTCTTCTTTCTCTGCCCACCCCTCATCCCTCTCTGGCCCTGCCATGCCCAGGCCTGCTAGCTGCTGTTGGCTGTTCCGGAACCCCCAGAGCCAGCTGCCCTTGAGCCTGACCCTTGGCTCCAAAGGCTGTGCCCTAGGAGGCTGCACCTGCCAAGGGAGGGGCATTGGCGTGGGGAAGGGGGATTGCACTCTCCAAGTCTTTTCCTTCTCCAGGAGGAACTGGGGTGGCCAGAGGTTGTGGTAACGAAGCAGGAGCAGCAGGGGTGTGGGGGCTGCTGATTCCACATCAGTCAGTGTCCACAGAGCTGAATGCACCACCCCCTCCTGCATCAGCCCCGGCAGACAGACCCTGCTGGAGCCATCCATCTCTGGGCTCCGATGGGAGGGCCGCACCCCGTCTCCCACCCCCCAGGGACTGTGCTTGCCCAGCCCCCCCGGGTGGACACAGGGGCCCAGTCTGTAGGCGGAAGCTCTTGAGCCTGAGTCCACTCTCAGGGACGTGCTGGACTCGGATGCACAGCGAGGACAGCCAGGAGACGTGAGCAAAGCCCTGGGCCTGCGCCTGGGCCTGCGGCCTGGAGATCCCAGCTCTGAGACTCACTCCCCACCCCTATCAGAGATGGCTTCCCCGGACCTGTGACCCCCAGAGGCCTTCCCGGGGACACGTTTGGCATTTAGGGTGAAAAGAAAGGAGGGACCAGGCAGATGTGAGCAGAGAGGACCTGAAGTGGCTCAGCTCCTGGAATAGCGTGGGGAGCCCCGCACAGCCCCCGCCAGTCCTGCCGTCACCAACGGGCCCCATGTGCAGGACACGGGCCCTGATCAGAGGTCACTGACGGCAGTTGGGCACCGCACTGCACAGAGTGGCTCGGGCCCCTGGAGGGAGAGGACACAAGGCTCCTCCAGCTGTGTGGCCCCGGGCAAGTCAGCCCCCTTCTCTGGGCCTCCCTTTCCTCCCCTGAGAATGAGGCTAGGCCCGGGCTCGGTGGCTCAGCCTGTAATCCCACGCCTTTGGGAGGCTGGGGTGAGTGGATTGCCTGAGCCCGCAGGTTCGAAACCCGCCTAGGCAGGCGAGACCTCATCTCTACAATAAAATCCAAAAAAAAAAATTAGCCGGACGTGGTAGCACGCGTCTATAATTCTGGCTACTCGGAAGGCTGAGGCGGAAGGATCGCCAGAGCCCAGCAGGTTGAGGCTGCGGTGGCCGGGAACGGCCACTGCCCTCCAGTCTGGGCGACCGAGTGAGACTCCAGCTCGGAAAAAAAAGAAAAAAGAATGAGGCTAGGGAAAGTGCCTGCCACACTAGGTTTGGTGTGGATTCGGTGATGAGGGCTGTGAAGACAGCACTGTCACCACACCTACAGCAGGTCTCTTCTCCAAGGCCACCTGCTAGACTAGGGCGTGGGCAGGCCACATGCTGGACTGGGACAATATCTGAGGACTGGTGATGACCCTGGTGATTTAGGGCAGCCCCAGAGCAGGCTGCACTTTAGCTGGTGATCTGCTTGGGACACAGAGGGGTCCTCATGGGGGAAAACCCGAGTGGGGGCAGGAGATGGAATTGGGGGGATGGGGTTCCACTCTCAGCAACTCTAGAGGGATTTTCCAGAAGCTGCTGTTAGTTCTGGATCCCAGCAGGGCAGAGATGGAGACTTTGCTGGACCACAAGGTGGTCACACCCAGCACGTGGTGGGGAGAGGGCAGGCAGCAGGAAGCCCCTTCTCTGCAGGGCCCCTGGTGCATTTGGTTGGTGCTGCCTCCCATGGCGTATCCTCCCCACACGCCTGCCTTGGAACCGAGAGCTCACCAGCCAGCACACTGAGTGTCTGGGATCACACCCGCAGAGTGATGCACACACAGAGCCCACGCTTCTGTATCATCCATGCCCATCCCGTGGGCTCTCCGGTGCCCTCATCCAACAGAGCCAGGCAGGGTTCTGCTGCAGAGGCACAAAGAGAGGAAGGTTGAATGTCCCTCCCAAGGTCACACAGCGCACCAGGGGCACACAGTGTGCTAGGGTATTGCCTGCTGGCCACTGACTCCATTGTCAGAGCAGGGACCTTGAGCTGGAGTGGGCAGGGCAGAGTCCAACCATTGAGGGGTGAGCAGGCTGAACAAGCCCTTACAGTCTGGCTACTCCCTCTTGCATTTGCCTGGTCACCTGCGGGCTCTGCCCCTCCCTGTAGCAGTGCAGTCCTCTGCTGAGCATGTATCCTCTGATCATACATCCCTGAACCTGGGAATGACCACAGGCCAGGTCACCAAGAGCCGGACCCAGGCCAGCACTCCACGTCGCCTGACCTCCATGAGCTCCTGCACTGGCACAGTGATGTTTGTGTCTCCTGGAATTAGAGTCCATTCAGAGCCAGTGTCCAGGAGTTCCCAGAGGTCTGACCATGTCTTTTCCCCAGATTACAGCCTGCTGGTCAAAGGCCACAGGTCCCTTTGGAGAAGATTGCAGAAAAGAGTAACAGGATAAGAATTGGGGTCCTTCCTCAAGGGGACCTGGCTCCCCTCATCCAGGGATTTGGGTGTATAACCTGGCTCAGCCTGGAAAATGATCAAGGGCCAGGGCTCTGGATTTTTATGATTCATGGTAGACTTTTGTTCACCTGGCCTAGAACTCTTCTGCTTATACAGATCAAGAATTCAGAGACAGGTCAGACACAATGACTCAAGCCTGTAATCCTAACACTTTGGGAGACCGGGGCGAGAGGATTGCCTGAGCCTGCGGGTTCGAGACCAGCCTGGGAAACATGGTGAGACCTCGTCTCTACAATAAAATCAAAAAATTAGCTGGGAGTGGTAGCGTGCCCCTGTAGTTCTGGCTACTTGGAAGACTGAGGTGGAAGGATCACCAGAGCCCAGCACGTCAACGCTGGGGTGGCCACGAACATGCCACTGCACTCCAGCCTGGGCGACAGAGTGAGACTACAACTCAAAAAATAAAGAATTCAGAGGCACCGGGCCAAGTGGCTACACCTGTAATCCCAGCACTTTTGGAAGCAGAGGCAAGAGGATTGCCTGAGCCCACGGGTTTGAGACCAGTCTGGGCAATTTGGTGAGACCTTTTCACTACAATAAATCAAAAAATTAGCCAGATATGGTGGCGTGTACCTGTAGTTCCAGTATTTGGAAGGCTGAAGCAGAAGGATCCCCTGAGTCCAGCGGGTTGAGGCTGCAGTGACCGTGAGTGTGCCACTATACTCCAGCCTCGGCAACAGAGTGAAACTGACTCAAAACAAACAAACAAACAAAAGAATTCAGAGACCAGGCATTGCGGCTCACACCTGAAATCCCAGCACTCTGGGAGGCCAAGGTGAGAGGACTGCTTGAGCCCAGGAGTTCAAGACCGGCCTGGACAATATAGTGAGACTTCATCTCTACTAAATAAAAAAAAAAATAGCCGGGTATAATGACATGTGCTTGTAGTCCCAGCTGTTCAGGAGGCTGGGTGGAAGGACTGACTGAACCCAGGAGGTTGAGGCTGCAGTGAACTATGATGGTGCACGCCAATGAATGACAGAGTTAAGACCTCAACTCCAAAACAAAAAATCTTACACCCTGCCCCTCAGCTGTGGCATTCCCAGGTAGAACACCCTTTCTCTCACTGTTTATTGTGCAGATACACTGCACTCTGCAAGTCCCCCATGTGGAACAGACCACTCTTGCTTTGGACAGACCACCTTGGTGTTGAGGGCTCCTTTCTCTGAAATCCTAAACAACTCCTCCCAACCAGTCTTGGAGCTTTCCCTTTTGAGAATTCCCCTGCCACTACCTCTGGGGCAATGCCAGCTGCCAGTTCAGCAGGATACAACATCTATCCTTAATACCCATCCCACATGTTCCCCAGGTTTCCATCAGTATAAATTGGGAAAATGGTGCAGTTTGTCTGGAGTGTAGTGTACTGCTGGAGTCCAGCTCCAGCAAGTTCAGGGTTTCCCGAAGGATGAGCAGCATCGGCAAATGAATAGATACAGACCCAGTGCTTGTGACGGAATGTTCATTTATTGTTAGCAAACTTACAATATTTATAGCATTTTGTTAAACAAGTTCTTGGGTGACACACACAGAAAAGTTTTTACACTTTTCCAAAACATCATTCAAGTTTCCCATGATCTAAGGTCAAGTTAGGGACATCCAGTTTGTACCCTTCCGGGTATTTTTTTCTTGGTTTCTTAAAATCAGATATAGCTTTCCATGACATGATAAAGCACAGGTAAAAACAAAGCCTTCTTGTACTTATGGGTTTTTATGAACTTGTGTGTGTGTGTGTGTGTGTGTGTGTGTGTGTGTGTGTGT
>NW_007257440.1:1101303-1106696 GCF_000164805.1 Carlito syrichta
AAGCAACCTCAAATGTTTGGCAGGTAATTTACTTTTAATATTTGGTCAAAAACCATTCTCCGGAACACTGACATTTTCCTGGGTCCTGCCAATACAATTGGCACAGCAATTTACAATTGCACCAACCCCATATATCTCTGACTCGCCTCCAATCTGTGGGAACAAATAGTTTTCATTTTTCTTATGAAACACATGATGTTGAAAGTTGTTATCTACTACTCCCTGGCAAGGAAAGTGGGCTCCTATTCTTGCATTAGCAGGCCGACCTCCAGGACCCCTGTAATGCCATTTAAAACAATATCATATCATTATATTTGGGGACCCTTTAAGGGAGGTATGTTTCAGTCCGAGGAAGTTGTGTGGTGGCAGCACGGGGACTTCTGCAATTTTTGGTAATGAGTAACTCATTATTATTCCCCAATGTCCCTTTCTCCTGGAATCTTTTTTCTGAGGTTGATTAGTAAACTGTGGTTTCCCAGCCTCTAGGATTTCCACCAGCAGCATGACTAAGCAAAGCGGGAGAAGCAGAGCCGTCGCCTTCCCAGGCTTGCCGTGCAGCCTGAGGTCATCGGTCTCCTTGACCATGTCAGAAGGTAGACCTTTACGGCCGGTCCCCGACAGTGTACCTTGTCATGGGGTCACACATTGGACAGTACCCTCCAAGGTTTGGGTCAGACCACATGTGCTGGGGTCTCAGGGCCTTTGCACACACATGCTGTGCTCGCTGCCTGGGAAGCTGCTCTGGTCAGGTCTTCACTGCTAGGCTGAGCTAACTCCTCCTCCGAGCTCTCTCCTCTGACTCCCAGAACCAAAAGGCAGCCCCCCAACCACCCTGCCACCATCCTAGCTTCACTGTTCTGTTTCAGTGGCTCCTGGCCCTGTCATCATCTGATGTCACCTTACTACTGTCCCTCCAGCCTGAGACCCTGAGGGCAGGACTCCATATCAAACCCTGCTCACAGCTGCATCCCCAGCCCCGAGCCCAGAACTGGGCACAGAGCAGATGCTCAGTAAGTATATACTCCAAAAACGTTCTTAGCTGTGTGGAGGCCTGGTGTCCATGTCCTGGCAGCCTTGATGTTGTTAATAAAGACGACAGGCCTGGGTTTAATTTGTTTATTGATTTCCACTGATAAATCCAGAAAGTATTCAAGACAGGGGGACTTCAGCATCACCCGCATGGGCAAGAGCATATGCAGTACAGCACGGTCTCTGAATCCTGGGAGGGAATATGTCTGCAGGTGTGACCCACAGAGCTCCCGTCCCCAGCAGAACAGGGTGGGAGCCCCAGGGCCCCAGCCCTGTGCTGGATGAGGTCGGGAGCAACAGCCACTTCCGAGGCCCGACAGAGGTGGACTACTTCCACACAGTTTGTGAAACAGGGGTCAGGCTCCCCTTCATCAAGAGACCGAGGGTCTGCCCCCTTGGCCGGCTCCCCGAGTGGGTCACAGACCATCACCACTCTGGCTGGTCTGGAAGGGTTTCACCAGAGCAGGTCATGAAGTGACCAGGGCTGGGGCAGCCGGCCAGGGCAGCCTCTGTGAGCACTCTGTCTCCCGAATGGCCTGGGAGTTGGGCATACACGTCAGAAGACCAGCGTCTGCCTTGGAACTAGGCTCACAGGGTTACTCCAGAGACAGGGAGGGGCAGCAGGCCGAGCAGAAGAGAAGGGGGCCACGAAATGTCACACAAAGACCAGCTAGGCCTAGGGCCCACCTCCAGAAAGCTCTCAAGTGAGCGGGAGGCTAAGATGACCGATAGCGCTGCCCCGGCCCGAGGTCAGTCCCGCAGAAGGGTCAAAAAACAGGTGCCTTTTCCAAGGAGATCCTGGTCAGAGCTGGAGCCTTGGAAGCC
Organism: Carlito syrichta; assembly: GCF_000164805.1. Classification (NCBI taxonomy): domain Eukaryota; kingdom Metazoa; phylum Chordata; class Mammalia; order Primates; family Tarsiidae; genus Carlito; species Carlito syrichta. Next base: position 1,103,158 of record NW_007257440.1, read on the forward strand.
TCGTGATGTTTCGGCTGCCCCCACCCTGTCTTCCTGTCTGGACATCTGTGGTTCAAATTCCTGGGTGGGATGGCCAGAGTGTGGCACGGTGCCATGTCCATCTGGTGTGGGTGAGGGCTGCCCGCCTAGTGCCCCTGTGAGGCAGAAGATTCCTTGCCTAAAAGAAAGGAAGGGGAGAGAAAAGCAAGTCACTGTGGAGTCATGCTTCAGACATGGTTCCCTGAGCACGTCACACCTGCCTGGCCCACAGGTCTGGGGAGTGGGAAGGACCAGATGCCCAGCGCGTAAGAGTCCACATGCGCTATTTTGTTCTGAGAGCCACAGAAAGACCCAGAATCACTTCTTCCTCCACACAGATGGAGGACAAATCTCACACGCTGCCCACGCGCCAGGCCCTCTCAGACTGACCACTCATGTAACGTATGGTGGGCGGTGCATGAGCATGCGCTAGCCACCCATTTCACAGAGGACGAAGCTGAGGTAAGAAAGTGGCCACGGTCTCATGGACACAAAGGAAGAGCTGGGATTCAAACTGCAGAATTTGGGAGGACCGGTGGGCAGGGCAGGAGGAGCCACAAAAGCCCGAGGATGGTGGACCAAAAAGGAGACTGAGTGCAGATGAGATGCAACGGGCGGCAAACACAAACTTCTAACACGAGCAATACTGCTGAGAGCACAGACAGACCATGCTAGTCCTGTGTGCCAGGCCCAGGTGACGTTACACGCAGGTGTCCTCAGCAGCCCTGCCATTGCAGCCACTCTGTGGAGGCTGAGATGCAACGCCACAGTCACAGCCAGCAGGGGACATGGCAGGACAGAGGGCCTTGGGCTCTGCCCGCCTCTCCCCTGACTCTAGCCACAGGGCAAGGCCAGGGCTCCAGAGAAGACTCTCCGCCCTGTTTTCCCTCAGACGCTCCTTGATGGGGCTCAATCGACAAGGCACAGGAGGCAGAACTTTTGTGCCCTTGTCTCCGGCCTGCAGCCACCATTCAGGTGACCCTGAGCAGGTCACAGTGTGATTCGGTGCCTCCTGCACTCTGTCATGGGAAGTGGATAAGCAGGGTGTGCTCCCCAACCCTAGACACTAAGACCCGCAACAGGCCCGGCCCCGGTGCACAAGGCAAGTCACCTTTAGGGATGAACTTGAGCGAGCTGCTAAATATTCAGAACCGGGACTGTCCTGCCTTGGGGCCATCGTTCAGGAACTCATGGCCCAACCCGCTGCCACATTTGCCACAGGATACCTGGGAAAACCACAAAGCAGCGCATGAGTTTCAAGTCACAAAATGGCCACAGTCGGGGTCCTTACCGCCACCAGCAGACCGGGTTCTTCCACATGCCTGCTTTCCATACTCCATCCTGGAGCCTGTGTGGGAAGCTGTCCTATTTCCCACCTTTCACCAGGGTGCCAGGCTCTCCTGACAGTCTGGGGTGGCAGCTCCAGATGAGGCCAGAGGCCAAGAACAGAAGCCCCTCAGCTCCTGGAGTCAAGGGATGAGCAAAGGGAGGAGAGTGGGACTGCCTCTGACCCTCCCTGGCCTTCCCGCCCCTGCCACGGGACCTACCTTCAAGGCTTCAGGTCGATTGTGCTCTGGACATTTGGCCACGCTATCAGCATGGATGGTCTCAGTGAATGCCGGCCACGGAGACGAATGAGCATACTTTGAGTGGCTGGAAAACAGCTCATAGCCACACTTGGCACACACGTAGACACCTGCAGCAGGGAGAGGGGCAAAGGCAGAGATGTTGGTTCTAGCCTTTCAGGGGCGAGCTCCCAAATCCTTGGGACCCAGCAAAGACTTATTTCAAGGGTAGGCTACGCATCCTCCCCACACACCCACCACTCACAGGCCACAGCACTGAGCTCACATTTAATGGATGTGCCAGAGACCCGGAGAGTCATTTTTCACACTTATCTCCTCGACTCTTCTCAATAACCCTGTAACACGGCACTGCCCCCTCCCCAGGAACCACACAGAAGGGCCCTGATATGACCAGCACGGCCATCTGACCCTACTCTGTCTGGACATCTGCGGTTCTAATTCCTAGGTGGGATGGTCAGAGTATGGCTACGGTGCCATATTCATCTGGGGTGGGTCCCTTCTCAAGTGGCCCTCCCTGCCACCTAACAAAGTGCTGAGCTGGACACCCAGCCATTGGCCTGCTCTCCAGGCAGAAAGAGAATGGTCCCAGAGAACAGGCTCCAGGCCAAACAGGGGCCGGGGAACACAGAGGGCTGGGGAAGAGGGCAGGATTCAACCGAGCCCCAAAAGATCAATTTGGGGTGGAGGAGGCAGGAGAGGTTACAAAACCGACTTGCAGAACTGTTTGAAGGACTGAAAACAGGAACCTCCAAGGGTGCTGAATCACCCCTCACCCACCACCTGGGGATGGCCTTCCCTGGAGTCTGTGAACTACTCAGCCTCTACCAGGGACTAGAGAAGACAGTAAACAGGAACCAGGAGTGCAGTGGAACTGGGTTGCCTGGCTTGGCAGAGGTTCCGGGGTGGGGGGCTTTGCCAGAGTGGCCCTGTATCACCACCCTGCCCTAGAGGGCTGACACCCAACAGATCCCGCCCCCAGGGAGGCCAAAGCACTAGTCTTGTCTGTGGACATGTTTTACCCAAATTAGTCCACTGCCAGGCAAGCCCAGCCTAGAAGGGGACTCACCAGGGCCCGTCTCAACATGTCAGCACTAAGAGCTGGCCATGCCCCGAGCCACTCCATCCAGTCTACAGGGTCAAACTTCACAGCTAAACTTCACTGGCCGCTGGCAGGGGCCTGGAGGCACTCCTGGCTCCCCAACCCGGATGCCCTGGCAGGTGGGGAGGCACCTGGGCGGGCACACTCCGATCTGAACGGGACATTCTTTGCTTGCCGTCTGACTCCACCCCCGGACTGCGGAATAGGGGGAATGAAAAGAGTAACATCTGGGGGTGACCCGTGGAGGGCGGCCAGTGAAACGAACTGCCCCGGACGAGATCTTCCATCGCGCCTCTCTGCAGTCCTGACCTTCACCAGGATCGCCCCGCAGGCGTCACCACCCCGGTGTACCCTGGCCCCACAGATTGCCCCGAAACGGCCACCTTCACACTCGAGGTGTGTCGTCACACCCTCCGCGACGACCCCTCCCTTTAATGTCCCCTCTCTCCCTGGGTACCCCTGCTCTCCGCGCCTCCCAGACTCCCCCCTTCCCCCGCGATTCCCTTGGCCCACGTTCGCTTCTCTGGCGGCCACGCTCGCTCCCCATTCCTGAGGGCCCCATCATCACCCGAGGGCAGCGAGGAGCCCTCTAATGCACACCCCCCGCCCCGCTGCCATCCCAGCCGGAGGCCGCAGGACGAACCCGGCTCAAAGTGGTTCTGGAAAAGCTCGCCCCCGAAGAAGCTGCAGAATGACATGGCGCCCCAGGCCCGCTGCGCGCTCGCCGCCTCCGACGGACTCAAGGTCACCGACCCGCCGACCGGGGCCCACGCCCGCCTCCCACCTCCCGGGGACCAATCGCTCCTGGGGATGCGGGTTCCGGCTTCCGCCTCCTG
>NW_007257441.1:0-45986 GCF_000164805.1 Carlito syrichta
TTCCACGCTTATTAGTTTGTTATTTATTTCCATCACAGTATTCTTTACTGCTGTTATTCTGACATCAACTCCTTCCTATTTTCCTCTTGTCTCTCCTCAATTTTTTAAATTCTCTCTATTAATGTCTTGATGTCTGCGTTTGTTTCATGTGACCAGTCATTCTGGGGGCTCTTCATTGTTTGTGTTCCAAAGTCTGTTTTCTCAGTGTCTGACCTCCCAGGGGTCTGTGTGAGACCTGTATTCTTCTTTTGGTTTTTCTTCATTTGTGCGGGGTTTTTTCCCCCTCCCTATTTTTTCCTTCCCTCCATGTCACCGTCTTCTTTAATTCTGTTATTCAGGGGTGGAGGGGTTGTTTTTACTTCTGTTTGTTCAATCTCCTATTCTTCTTTATGTATGTCCTCTTACTGTGTTCAATTCTGGAGTTGCACTGTAGGTTGGGGGTGGTCCTTTTTGAAGTTTTGAGATTTACTTAATGGGGGAGCTGTGATTCAAAATCTATCTGCAGGTCCTGGTATCCACCGATAGGTGTATGGATAATCTGAAACTCACTTCCCATTTCCTTGGAATCTGTCCATGCAGTGGGATTGTAGGTTTACTCCCTGAAATAAAATTAGGTTAACAGAGGGAAAAGAATGGAGCAGACAGTGGGGGGAAGAGGGGGTGGAGAGAGAAAGGAGTAAGGGGAAAAACAGACGAGTATACCAATAAATGGAGAGAGAGACAAAAATTGAAACATATAAAAATAATAGACCAGGGCTGCAAACTAACCAACTCCCATACCAAAAAAAACTAAAACATACAATGTTGCTAACATACAAGCTTACCAACCTCCTTATTGGTGTGCTATTCCTCTATACAAAGATATGGTTTACAGAGAGAAGAAAAGAGGGAGAAAAAAAGGGGGGGACAAAACAGAAGGAATAGAATCAAGTCAGTAGAATAACAGAACCAATCAAGCACACTCTGAGACTTTTAGTTTAAGTCAAATGTCCTTTCAGCTTTGATTTCTAGCTGTCTTTTCAGGCTGCTAAGTTTTTTCACAGTTAGGGTCAGTTGCCTCTGACCTGCTGTGAAGGGCAGTTCAGATCATCACTCAGTTCCCCACTGCCCCGCTCACCACTCAGATCTGGCCTGTGTCTGTCAGGCTTCCGTTTTTCCCCTTTCAGTGCTGTTACCTTGAATCGCCAGCAGGTGGTGCTATCCCATCACTCCAGATGGTCTTTATGGCAGCTGCTCGCTGCCCCTAAGGGGAGGGAGACGTTGCCTCAAGGCACACAGGAGGAGACCTGGCCTGGCAGGATGCCACGGTGGTAGTAGACCTCAGCAGATCTTGCTCGCAGGGGTTTCAAGGTCTGAAGTCGTGGATCACCTCAGGCACAGGCCATGTGATGGGTAATGACTACCTCGGCAGCAGCGGCTGTGGCTTGCCTCAGGCACTGGCGATGCGATGTGGAATGGCTGCCTCTGCAGTGGCAGTGGCAGCAGCAGCAGCAGCAGCTCACCTCAGGCACAGGAGGTGTGATGTGTAATTGTTGCCTCTGCAGCAGTGGCAGCAGCAGCAGCTGTGGCTCGCCTCAGGCACTGGCCGTGTGATGTGGAATGGCTGCCGCGGCCACAGCTGCAGCGGTGGTGGTGGCAGCCACAGTAGCTGCCCAGATTATGGTGATGCCTCAGCAAAGTCTACAGCCGAGCTCCATGTGAAGAGCAGGCTGCCAATGATGGGATCTACAGCCTCCGGGGAAAGAACCAGAGTCTCTTTGTGTTCTCCTCTGTGGAGGGTCTCACAGATCGAGCTGCCCCACCAAAATTTTTATTGACCTGCCTTCTGCTTTTTTTTAGCATTATAAACCAAATGACTCTTTTTGACCCAGGGTTGTGATGGGAACCATCATGTTCAAAGTGGTGTCAGAGCTATGTCTGCTTTTACATTTTTCTGGCCCCTCTCAACCTCTGGCTGTCACTTCTCTTGTCCTTTCCCAGTTGTACCTTAACAGTCTACTCCAATCCCTGTAAAATAGGAACTGTAAGTACCAACCTCATTGTTACAGGGTTTAAGAGAAGGCCCAGCACTAAGGCAGGCTGTCTGGATCACTCAAGCTCCAACAATTCCTCCTTACCCTTCAGTATCACTCCTTATCATCTGTTATGGGCTGAGGAACCACTGAACCTGTAAACCAAGCACATGGGTGTAAGTCCGTAGGCCAGGTAGATGCTTCAGTGGTACAGTACACAGGCTTTGTGAATGACCATCATCACCAACTTCCGGCCTAAGGAAGGACTGACTCGAGGAGCAGTTCCAAGACCACTGAGCTCATAGTTCCCTTGTACCTCCATCGCAACCAGGGCCTCTCAGTTCTCCTTGCCACACCTGCAACAGTAGGAAGGACACAGCAGAGGCCAAAAACTGAATTACCAGCCCCAGGGAGTCGATAGGGGACACTGACAAACCAATCATAAAGTTGGTGCCATTTGCTCTGGGGAGGAGACGAAGCCTGAACAAGGACAGCAGCTGAAATGTGAAGGACAGACCTGTCTCTCAGTAGTGGTAGTGGTCAGGCTTGAAGGAGCAATCACAGGACATGCCCAGGTACTGGGCCTGTTCCTCAGTCAACTTGGTCAGCTTCACATTCAGCTTGCCGAGGTGAGCTTCAGTCACTGCCTCATCCAGCTTCTTGGGCAGGAAGTGAATCCCAAAGGGGTACTTGTCTGGATGAGTCCACAGTTCAATCTGCGCCATCACCTGGTTCATAAAGGAGTTACTCATCACTAAGTTGGGGTGGCCCATGGCACAACCCAGGTTGACCAGATGGCCCTTAGTCAGTAGGATGTGTGGTGCCCATTCTTCAGCTGGTAGCAGTTCACCTGGAGTTTGATGTTCACTTTCTCCACAGCATTCTCATTGAGCCACCTGACATCAATCTCCACATTGAAGTGTCCATTGTTACACACAATGGAGTCATCCTTCATCTGCTCAAAGTGACAGCAAGGATGATGTCAACACAGCCTGTGGTAGTAGCAAAGATATTGCCCTCCTGACAGCCCTCATCCATGGTGGTCAACTCATAGCCCTCCCTAGCACCCTGCAGTGCATTGATGGGGTGGATCTCAGTGATGATGATATGGGCTCCAAAACCCCGCAGGGCCTGGGCACAGGCCTTGCCTTCATCACCATATCCCGCTACCACCGCCACCTTGCCAGCAATCACCACATCTGTGGCCCACTTGATGCCATCTATGAGGGACTCCCAGTAGCCACAGAGGTTGTCAAACTTGCTCTTGGTGATGGAGTCATTGATGTTGATAGCAGGTACCTTCAGGATCCCATTGGCCATCATCTAGGTTGTGGACCCCAGTCGTGGTCTCCTCAGAGATGCCTTGAATGCCTGACAGAAGTTGTGGGTACTTTGTGTGGATAAGGTTTGTGAGGGCACCACCATCATCCAGAATCATGTTGAGGGGCCCATCCTTGAGGTGCATTGTCTGCTCGATGCACCACAGGTACTCTTCATCCATTTTGCCCTTCCACTGGAATGCCAGCCTTGGCAATGGCAGTTGCTGCATGGTCCTGGGTAGGGAAGTTGACGTAGCTGGACCACTGCACCTCAGCACCCAGGACAACAAGGGTCTCCATGAGGACAGCAGTCTCCACAGTCATGTGCAAGCAACCAGCAATGTGGGCACCCTTCAATGGCTTGGAGGGCTAGTATAACTCTCACATTCACATCAGGCTGGGCATCTCATTCTCTGCAATGCCCAGGGCCTTGTGTCCCCAGGCGGCCAGGCTGATATCAGTGACTTTGTAGGGCACTTTGTTGGACATGCTGGTTGTGTTTCCACATGGGCAACGGGCCCAGACGCGGCAGGAGGCGGCACAAGTGGGCGGACAGGGGAGAAAACTATTTTAATACTATATGAAATGGAATGGCAGTAATGGGAAACTGCCAGGGGAGGACAGGGGTGAAATTGGCAGTGTTGGGAAACTGTCAGTGGAGTGGGGAACACACCTCATCAACAAGGGTACCTGCATATTGAACATTTTTATACCTATCCCTGAATTGTATCCCACATGTTTAAAAATTAAAACTTCAGAAAAGCAAGAAGTGGCAAAAAAAAGTTTGGTACAAGTCAGGATTTAATATATAAGTGGTCTAGGTACAGGTGTAGTTTTGGGCCTCCCACTGGACCTCACTTTGCCTGGATTGGGATCACGCACCCTTATTGATGCTATGTGCCCCTGCAGTACCCCTGGCTTGTCTCACTGTTACAAATCCCTTTTTTGTAGTAATATGATAAGTATTCAGGGTCAACTGATGAGTGAGAACATAGAGTACTCAGTTCTTTGTTTCTGTGAGAGATCACTGTGCTGATAGACTCCAAATCCATCCAAGTTGCTGTGAAGTCCATAAATGCGTCCTTCTTTTTGGTTGTGTAAGATTCTATGGCGTCCATGTACCACTTTCTTTTTAGACAGTTCAGTTCCGATGAGCAGTATTGTCGGCTTCATGATTTTGCTATTGTGAGGAGTGCTGCAATACAAATGCATGTGCAGGTAGCTTTTTTGTAGAATGATTTCAGTTCCTCTGCATATATACCCAAAAGGGGGATCGATGCGTCATCTGGAAGGTTAATTTCTAGTTCTCTTAGCCATTGCCACACTGTTTTTCATAGAGGTTGAACTAGTTTACACTAGCATCAACAGTGTAGAAGCATTTGCTTTACTCCGCATCCTCGCCAGCATCTGTTGTTTTTTGAGTTAAGTGGTACATCAATGTAGTTTTGGTTTGCATTTCTCGGATGATTAGTGAGGCTGACCATTTTTTCATGTGCCTGTTGGCTGCTCATGTATCTTCTTTTGAGAAGTGTCTATTCACTTCTTTAGCCCATTTTTTAAAGGGGCTGTTGGTTTTTTCCTTTTAGATGTGAGGAGGGCTTTATCAGATATCCAGTTAGTAAATATTTTTCCCATTCTGTGAGCTATCTCCCTGCTCTCTTGATGGTTTCATTGGCTTTGCAGCAGTTTCTCAGTTTGATGAGATCCCACTTGTCCATCTTATCTTTATGGTATGAGTATTTGGGATTTTGATCAGGAATTGGTTATCTATTCCAATTTCCATAAGGGTGCCGGATACATTTTCTAAGGTTCTTATGGTTTGAGGTTTTACGTTTAGTTCTTTGATCCATCTGGAGATGATTTTTGTGTACGGTGATAGGTAAGGGTCCTGCTTCATTCTTCTGCATGAGGTCAGCCAGTTTTTCCAGCACCATTTACTGCATAAATTCCTCCTCCCCAGTGGTAGTTGGTGGAGGCTTTGTCAAAGATGAGTTGGTTGAGAAATTGAGGTGTTGCTTCCAGAATCTCTATTCTTTTCCACTGGTCTATATGCCTGTTCTTGTACTAATACCAAGCTGTTTTGATTATTGGAGACTCATAATAAATTTAAAGACGCGGAGTGTGATACCTCCCACTTTGTTTCTTTTGCTGAGGATTATTCTGGCAACTCATGATCATTTATGTTTCCATATGAATGTCCGTGTTGATTTTTCCAGGTCTGAGAAGATTGAGGATGGTAATTTAATGGGTAGCGAGTTGAATCTGTAGATTGCCTTGGGTAGGATGGATATCTTAACAATGTTTATTCTCCCAATCCACAAACATGGAATATTTTTCCATTTGTTTGTGTCTTCTCTTATTTCCTTGAGCATTGTTTTGTAGTTTTCATTGTAAAGGTCTTTCACTTCTTTGGTTAGGAAATGTCAATGTATTTCTTTTTGTGTGTATGTGTGACTTTTGTGAATGGGATTGTACTTTTTATTTGGTCTGCTGCCTGTTTGTTGTTGGTGTATAAAAATGCAATTGTCTTTTAGACATTGAATTTATTCCCTGAGACTGTGCCAAAATCATTTCTCAGTGCAAGGAGATTTTTGTTGGATTCCCTTGGGTTTTCCAGGTATAAGATCATATCATCCACAAAGAGAGATAACTTTCTCTTTTCTTACTTGGATACCATTGATATCCTTCTCTTCTGTGAATGCTCTAACTAGGATTTCCAACACTATGCTGAGCAGGAGGGGTGAGTGGGTAACTTTGTCTTATTCCGTTTTTCAGGGGAAATGCTTCCAATTTCTGTTCATTTACTAATATGTTGACTGTGCGTTTATCACAAATGGCTTTGACTATTCTGAAGTATATTTCTTCTATACCTACATGTTCAAGGGTTTTTATCAAATGGGATGCTGGATTTTGTCAAAAAGCCTTTTCTGTATTAAATGATATAATCATGTGAATCTTGTTTTTACATCTGCTGATATATTTAATTGCATATTTAGTCTTGTGGATGTTAAATAGCCCTGTGTCCCAGGGATAAAGAGTACTTGCTCATGGTGGCTAATATTTAAGATGTGTCATTGGATCTGATTTGTTAGAATCCTGAGAATTTTTGCATCTATGTTTGTCAGGAATACTGGACTGCAGATCTCTTTCTTTGTTGGGTCTTTGCCCAGTTTGGGTATCAGCGTGACGTTAGCATCATAAAATGATTTGTGGAGAGTTTAGTCTTCCTTGATTGCCTGGAATATTTTCAGTGAGATTGGTATCAGCTCCTCCTTGTATGTTTTGCAGAATTCCACTGGAAAACCATCTGGTCCCAGGCTTTTTTTTTTTAAAGTAGTTTTCTTGTGTAGATAGTCAATTTCCTGGGTTGTTATTCATCTATTTAGGGTCTCAGTTTCTTCTTGTTTCAAACTTTGGAGGTTGTGTGATGTCAAAAGGTCCTCCTTTTCATTTAGATTTTCGAGTTTATTTCCATACAGGTGTGCATAGTAATCTCTGATAATCTTTTGTATTTCTTCATGGTCAGTTGTGACTTGATCTTCTGCATTTCTGAAGTGTTTATTTGGGTTTTTTCTCTTTTTCTTGGTCAATCTGGCTATTGGTCCTCTAATCTTGTTTATCCTTTCAAAGAACAAGCTTTTGGCTTTATTGATTTTTTTCTATGTTATTTTTGTCTTCTATGTCCCATATTTGGGCTTTTACATTGGTGAGCTAGACTTTTCTGCTCAAATTAGAGTTAGGGTGGTCTTGCCTTTCCAGCTTGCTTAGGTGATTTGCTAAGCTGTTTACTTGTGATCTTTCTATCTTCTAGATGTGTGTTCATATAGATATAAATTCACCTCCTAATGCTGATTTTGTGGCATTCCAGAGGTTTTGGTAAGATGTGTCTTTATTTTCTTTTGTTTCCAGGAATTTTTAAGTTACTGTTTTGATTTCTGTGTTGACTCAGGAGTTGTTCAGCATCATGCTGTTTAGTGTTCATGACTTTGCAGGTTTGGGGGGAATTTTGTTGGTGGTGATATTTGTTTTTATTCCAATGTGATCTGAGAAGGCACATGGCAGTATTTTGTTCTTATGAAATTCACTTATGCTTGATTTATGGCCAAGAATTTGGTGGATCTTAGAGTAGGTTTCATGTGGTGATGAGTAGAACCTATATTCTATGGATGTTGAGTGGAGTGTTCTGTAGGTATCTATTAAGTCCATTTGATCAAGTGTCAAGTTGAGGTTCTGGATCTCCTTGTGGATTTTTTGCCTCCATGATATATATAAGGTTGTTAGTTGGGTATTTATGTTCCCAGTGTTAGAGTCAATATCTTTTTATTTGACATTGTAGCTGCTTTATAAAAGGTGGTATGCCGGGTTTGGTGGTTCAGCCTGTAATCCCATGCTTTGGGAGACCGAGGTGAGTGGATTGCCTGAGCCCACAGGTTCGAGACCTGCCTGGGCAACTTGGCAAGACCTCATCTCTACAATAAATCAAAAATTAGCCGGGCGTGGTAGTGCGCGCCTGTAGTTCCAGCTATTTGGAAGACTGAAGCAGAAGGATCACCGGAGCCCAGCAGGTCAAGGCTGCAGTGGCCAGGAGCAGCCACTGCATTCCAGTATGGGTGACAGAGTGAGACTCCAACTCAAATAAATAAATAATAGAAAAAATAAAAGCTGGTATACTGTGTAGAACATATATATTTAGAATGGATATTTCTTGTTAAAGGATTGAAACTTTTACCATTATGTAGTGTCCTTCTGTATCTTTTTACATTTTTAATAGCTTAAATGTTGTTTTATCTGACATTAAGTTCTGCCTTCTGCCTTCTTTTGTGTTCCATTTGCCTGAAAATATGTTTTTCATCCTCTAATTTTGGATCTGTGAGGGTCCTTTATAGTGAGATGTGCTTCCTGGAGAGAATATATTTGGGGGTCATGTTTTTTATCCAATTTGCCATTTTATGTCTTTTCAGTGGTACATTTAGTCCATTTAAGTTCATGCTGAATATTGAGATATGAGAGTTTATCCCTGTCATGAGTCTCTTATATATTTTGTGGTTGTTTGTTTGTTTATTTGTTTCTTGGTGGTTGTTTTTAATTGGGGGTTTGATATATGGGTATTTTAAATTTTTGCAGTCACAATGCTCTTTGTGTAGATTCTTTATGTTCTTGCATTCTTGAAAAGAGCATGGGCATTCTTTTGTTTTCTGTGCCTTCTTAAGCAGCTCTTGTGGACCTGGTCTGGAAGCAACATAAACTCTAAGGGATTGAGTGTCTGGGAAGGATTTTAATTCTCCATCAATGATGAAGCTTAACTTAGCTGGGTAGGAAGTTAGAGTTGTTTATCTCTGAGAACCTTGAAGATATTAACTCTAACACTATCATAGCTAAGGACTTAAATACCTCACTAACAACCCTATAGTGTTTCTGTAGATAAGTCTGCTGCTATTCTTATTAGTCTTCCCCAGTAGGTAATCTGACATTTCTCTCTTGCTGCCTTTAGGCCTTTTACTGTATACCTACTTTGTGTAAGAGAATTACTATGTGTCTAGGAGTTGGTCTACTCATTTCATGGTTTGCAGGGTTTCTCTGAATCTCTTGTATTTGGATGTTCACATCTCTGATGATATGCAGGAGATTTCCATGGGTCATCTAAGGAAATTTCTATTCCAGGGTGTTCTCATTCACCTTTTCTCTGTAAGGCATATATTTTGGTCTCTTAGCATATCTCACATATTGTGAAGGCTTTGTTCCATCTTTTTAAGCTTCCTTTCTATGTTTTTTACAGATTTGGTTAGTTCCATATTTTGATCGTCAAGTGTTGACATTTGTTCTTCTGCTTGGTTAATTCTGTTTCCATGCTTGTCTGTTTGTTATTTATTTTACTTACTGTATTCATTATCAACATCATATTGGTTATCAGTTGTTTCATTTTTTTCTTCTTGCCTTTCTTTGTTTCTATTCATCCTCTCCATCACTATATTGACATCTAGATTTGTAGTTTGTGTCCAGTCATTCTAGGGACTCTTCATTGTTTGAATTCCAAAGCCTGTATTCAACGGCATTGTCTTTCCAAAGGTCTGGGGTGTTCCTGTGTTCTTCTATTAATTCTTCTTCATTTGTGGCAGATTTCCCCACCACACACCTTTTTATTTTATCTTTAATTCCATTGCTCAGTGAGAGGGGGAATAGTATTCACTTCTGTTTGCTCAATCCCCAATTTTTTCTCAGGTGGAGCCTCTTGATTTGTTCAATTTTGAAGCCAGGATGAGGGTGGAGGGCTGTGCTCTCTTTGCAGTTTAGATTAAGGTGTAATGGGGGGAGAGACAGTTCAGAAACTACCTGCAGATCACAATATCTGCTAACTGTGGTGTTAGTCCCCTGGAGCCCACTTCCCACCACTATATACATCCATGTGGTGGGAGCATATATATACTCCCTGAAACCAAAATAAGATAAGAGAAAGGAAAAGAAGAGAGACGAAAGAAGGAAGAAGAAAGGAAGACTAAGAAAGAAGAAGGGAAACAAACAAGCAAACTAAGTAAGGGATAAACGAAACAAAACAAAAGTACACTTACCCTCAAAAATACTCATACACCAAAAAAGGGAATTTAAAAAAAGGAGAAGTCATAACAGGAGACACATTCAGACAAGTATGTATTGAAAAGGAATAGATAGATAGATAGATAGATAGATCGATAGATAGATAGATAGATAGATAGATAAAGTAAACAAATACTTCTCCCTCTTGTGGCCATTCCCGGAACTGTGAGTTTCTTTCCTTTTTTTTTTTTCACCTTTAAATTTTAAAATTGTGGGGTACAATTCAGGATTAGGTATACAAATATTCATTGTGCAGGTACCCTTGTTGATGAGGTGTGCCCCCCTCCCCAGGCAGATTCCTTCTACTGCCAATCCCACCTCCCCGTCCCCCCAAACCCCTACAGTTTCCCGCTACTGTCAATTCTTTTCTTATAGTACGATAGTTGTTCAAGGTCCACTTATGAGTGAGAACATGTGATACTCGGCTCTTTGTTTCTGTGAGAGATCACTCAGTATTATAGACTCTAAACCCATACAGGTTGCTGCGAAGTTCATGATTTTGTTCTTATTTATGGCTGAATAATATTCCATTGTGTATATGTACCACATTTTTTCTCCAGTCCCCTTATGATGGGTAGCACAGTCGGTTCCTTAGTCTTGCGATTGGGAACAATGCTGCAATAAACATACGTGTATAGGTATCTTTTTTATAGAGTGACTTGAGTTATTCTGGGTATATTTCCAGTAGGGGGATTGCAGGGTCATATGGAAGGTCAATTTTTAGACTTTTTAGGAGTTGCCACACTGTTTTCCACAGAGGCTGTACTAGTTTACACTCCCACCAACAGTGTAGAAGTGTTCCCTTTTCATCACATCCTCTCCAGGATCTGTTATTTTTTGAGTTATTGATGATGGCCATTCTTACTGGAGTTAGATGGTATCTCAATGTAGTTTTAATTTGTACTTCTTCGATGACTAGTGAGGCTGAACATTTTCTCATGTATCTGTTGGCTGGTCCACATGAATCATAATGATTTGGCAGAGAACAGTGGGAAAGACTTGAGCAGAACTCCAGATGTTGGTCTGGTCTCCACAGCATGATCTCAGGAAAAGCCTTTGACATAGATAGAGACTTTGACCTCAGTCTCTGTCTATGTTAAATGAGGATTTCGCAATAGGTCACCTTTAAGGAACACACGCTATATGTTGGCAATACTGTAGTAAGAAAAACAGGCATGATTTTGTACTTAAGGGACTTCAGGATATAGAAGGAAGCAATACATATCACCCTAAATATAAACACACTAAGCATTAGGAGCCCTGAGTGGGGATAGTATGGGTGCTGGTTTTCTGTTCTGGCCAACTGATGTTGTGGGAACTTTTCTAAGAGTGCTCACAATGGTTGCACTCACTCCTGATGCCTCTCTGTACCACAGCAGAAGGATGCATCTCATTCCCCCCTGGAGGCCTCCTGCTCCAATGAGTCCTCAAGATTCCACAGTGAAGGCTGCCTTTGTGAGGCAGAAAATGGCTACTGGTTTTACTATTTGTAGATCATTGGTTATCCACCAACTCTCTTTTCTTATCTATGTTATCAGCCCCTCTTTCTCTCTGAAGTTTGCTTAGTTTAGGCTTGTTTTCAATCCTCAGTTTAGACTGCCAACTTGGATTTAACATGAGAAATTTCACCTCTGTTTTCCTCCTCTATTATGTATAATCAGCACACAGTGGTGCTGAGTCCAACAGGGTGGTCAAAAAGGGGAACACTGAGGCAGCATGGCTGGGTTCGACAGCATTGCGACAGACCATGGGATAACCATGCATCTTTTTTGTGCTTCTATCAATCCTCTGTAAAGTGGAAAAAATATCAATTCTTATGCATAGATTTGAGAGGGGATTTAAAAATATCATACCTAACAAGCTCTTAATTAGCTGCTACTACCACCCAGATGGGAGTCGCTCCTCTTTCTCAGTGGAAATCTGCATGGACACCTCTCTTTACATTCCAAGCTCTGCACTTTTTCTATATCCCCACATGGACTCTTCTTACATAAAAGTTTTAATCAGCAAAGGAAAATCTACCAAAGATCTCCTGGGAGAGGGCATAAAGAAGGTGTATATCGTACACACTCCACACACCACTTAGCAGTCCTCCATAGATGTTTTCATGCTTCAAACAACTCCTTCAGTTGCACTCAGACTTCACCTTCACTTCCTTCTTCCTCCTCAATGCTGACCTAACCCTGAATTTTACCCCACAATTTTAAAATAAAAAATTTATAAGTTTAAAAAAAGCTTTAATCAACTAAAGAAATTGTACCAAAGATCTCCCAGGAGAGGGCATAAAGTAGGTGTATATTGTACATACTCCACACACCGCTTAGGTCCTCCATAGATATTTTCATGCTTCAGACACCTCCTTCAGTGGCACTCAGACCTCACCATCACTTCCTCCTTCCTTCTCTATACTGGATGAGCAATTCATTTCAGGCCGATGCCCTACCACTGTACCTTGAGCCAAAATTTTTCTAGATGCTCAGAAAGCCATACTAGTCTTTTAGTCAAAGGCTCATCAGGGTCAACTTCAGTTGTTTCAACACACTTAAGTAATTCTTCTTAACACACATATAACTGTCCACCAACAGAATTATGATTACACATGTGTGTTATAATGCCTTTGCGTTTTCATTCTCGTTTTTTATTTAACCCAAATCAGACACTACCATTAGGTTCCTCATGCATGCATGCATTCACTTATTGAATAAATGTTAACTGAGAACACCATGTACCTCACACAGAACTAGCCACTGGAGATGTGAAAGATGTTCCTGTGTTCAATGCTGAGACATTGAACCATGCCTAGTCCCCAGTAGAGTCATTCTCACATCTTTTCTAGCAAATATGCACATTCTCCCTTTACTAATGTGTAGTCCTTTTTCTCATCCGTAGATGAACACCCATAGCTTAGGAGTGTCATTATCACCCCTGCATCTTTCTGAATCCTGCTCTTGAGAGAAAATTTCCAGTCTAGGACAAAGTAATGCTTGGCCCATAGCCCCAACCAGTGGATTAGAGGTATTGCCATAATATTCCCATGTCAGTAGAGGAGTTTGTTGCAATAGAGAGAGCCCACACTTTAGAGTCAGCAATAACTGGGTTTGAAACTAGATTCGAGGACTCCCCACCTTTTCATATGTTCCTTATTCCCTACAAGCCTCTGATTTTCTCCTCTGTAAAGTGGAGACAGCACTTCATACATTGTGGGGTGAGATAATCAGAGATCATACAGTTAGTTGGTGCTCAAACCATGTTTGTGTTCCAAGGGCCAACAGAGAAGAGTATCTGAGCATGGATCCAACCATCCCAGCTGGGGAAACAGAACTCATTAAAAGGAATGTAACTTTCCTGAAGACCCTTTCACCACACTGTGACTTGCAGACCCTGATTCCAGTGTTGCTGACCCTCATCATTGCCCTGATGGGAGTGGCAGGAAACAGGGTTGTGCTCTAGCTCCTGGGCTTCTGCATGCAAAGGAACACCTTCCCCACCTACGTCCTCAACTTGGCCGGGACTGACTTCTCTTGCACTGCTGCCAAATGATACATTTCCTGATGAAACTAACTACCACCTTCCATGTGCGCCCCAGCATATTAAGACCTGTGATAGTCTTTCCCTACATTGCAGGCCTGACCATACTGAGTGCCATCAGCACTGAGCACTGCCTGCCTGTCCTGTGGCCCATCTGGTACTGCTGCCACTGCCCAAGACACATGTGAGCAGTCATGTGTGCCCCGCTCTGGGCACAGTCTCTGCTGCTGACCAGCCTGGAAGGATATTATTGTGCCTTCCTGATTGGGATAGGAGACAAGGCTTGGTGTCAGGCATGTAATTTCTTCACTGGCTCATGGCCGTTGTTTTTACTTGTGGTCCTCTCTGGGTCCAGCTTGGCCTTAGTGTGCAGGATTCTTTATAGCTCCCAGAAGATGCAGCTGATCAGGCTGTATGTGACCATCTAGCTCACAGTGCTGGTCTGCCTCCTCTGTGGCCTGCCCATGAGCATCCAATGGTTTTTAGTATTCTGGCCTCAGAATAAGTTTAATGCCTTCATTTGTCATCTTTTTCTGGTTTCATATGTCCTGTTCTCTGTTAACAGCATTGCCAACCACATATGTTATTTCGTGGAATCCTCTAAGCAGCATCAAACTAGGAAGACCCTCAAGTTGGTTCTCCAGAGTGTTCTGCAGGATGCCACGAGGTAGATGGATGTGGAGGCAGCCTTCCTCGAGAATCCCTGGAGATGTCAGGAAGCAACTTGGGACTATGAGGAAGAGCTTCTGCCCTGTACATCACATGTGACCTTGAAAGTCAATACTGCCCTGCCACCCTTGAATAATTTTTCTCAGACTTGTGCCTCTGAAATGTCTCCGCATTTCTGAAATGTCTTCAAATAGATTTATTTTTAACCTGGCTTTTTTGTTTTACCCAGAGAAAGCATTAGTCTGAAAGCAGAATGTTTCTATTCTTCTTGAATTCATCAATAAATTTCTCGTGTTATTTTCCTCTGAATATTTCTGATTGAAAGCTTTTTTCAAGAGTTTTCATCGCAATAGAAAGAACGTCTGTTCAGACCCATAAAACTCTTCTTTAGAATTGTTTCCTACCTGACGGCATCAAAAAGGAAGATTCCTTATTTATCTCTCAGACTGAGCTTCCCAGAAAAGCAAAATCCATCCTGTGAATGGGGACATTGCTGTAGTTGGAAAGCTCGGTTTTGAATACGTGAGTTCTGCTACCTCTAAATTTCACTGAGTTTTCTAGATTAGAAAAAATAATGTTCTTAAATACACTCTCTGCCTTCACAAAAAACAGTCTAGTAAATGGGTTTTATGAAAGTCCTCTGTTGTCATTTGTCCATGGTATGGTAACAATTTGGCCTTGATTTCTAGTAAATAAAACTATAGTCACATCTCCATGAGAATAGGTGAGTGGTTATTTCCTGGACCAAGGACCAGCATAGAGTCAAGAAACACATCCCACAAGAAGAAACATAGGAAGATGGTGGCCGAGCCAGTCAGACTATGCAAGTCCCAGTGTGAGTGACTGAGTGTATGGAAAATTTTGTGTATGTGCAAGTGAGTGAGTGGGCATGTGAGTGGCTGACTGAGGGCTAAGGAGCTAGCCACCAGGGCTCTGCTCTCCTGGTGCAGTGGCTGTTGCTGCAGTTGCTGGGCTTGCACCCTAGCAAGTTCCAGGACACAGAAGCCGAGTGCCATTATTTTTTTAATCAACAAAACCTTTCCTGGGACAAAAATGTTGGGAGAGACTGACTTAGTGGGGGCTCGAGAGCAAGTGGCCAGGACTCTGGTACAACAACTGGTGCTGCAGATTCTCTGCTTGGTCCCTGGCTCTTCCCAGGTCACAGAAGATGAGCACCATTTTTTTAATGAACAAAAGTTTTCCTGTGAAGAAACCGCAGGAAGAGACTACCATCCCAGGTTCTGCCTCACTACTGCAGCAGGGAAGACTGCTGGCTTCAGGCTTAGCCTCACCACTTCAGCATCTGGCAGGGCACTAGAAGAAGCACCTGCAGAGGGAAGCCAGAGGTAGAGTCCCACCAAAGAGGACAAGAGAGGCACCCCACGTCATCTTGCAGGCAGGGCAGGAAAATGCTCCAACTTGCTTGCCACAGAGCAGCAGACCCGATCTCAGTGACTGGTGGATCAACTACTCAGGGGCTGATCGTGACCCAGAGGGAATATCCTGAAAGCACAAACTTCGGAGGGAACTGACGAGTGCTGAACCCCAGGCACCCCACCCTCTGCCCTGATCCAGTCACAGGAAAAAGGGTGTGGCCAGAAAAGGATGAGGAAGAACTCCAAAGAGATCAGTGGTGAGTCCAGGACTGACCCATGCCCTCTTCCCCAGCAGTTCTCTGAAAGTCAGACCCACAGAGCTGCGCCACGACTGAGAGGGACAAACCCAGGCAGAACCTGGACATCAGTTGCCATAGGAGAACTCCATTCCAGGATAGACATGGCTGGGGTACCTCCTGCAAGTACATACCTGGTAAAGAGACAATCCCACACCTCCCTACTAAAGGAGCTCTCCCTAACCATATGAGAATGGGAGGGGAGTACTGCAGCCCCACTCACCTCCACTCACCCCCCCTTTACTGCTCTGGACACTGGGAGACAGTGAAAGAGGCAAAAGCTCTGCAGGAGAAACAAGATTAGAGCAACAGTTACATAGTCTACCACAAAAGAGCAGGGTTTTTTATTTTTTTTAATTTTTTAAAATTTTTTGCCTGTATGTGTGTTAGTTCATCTATTTTTGAAACATTTTGCCATTGTGCATGAATGTGTATGTGATGGTTTAATCTCATCCCCCAAATTTTTTTTTCTTTTTTCCTTTCTTTTTCTTTCTACTTTTGTTTGTTGTTTTCTGTTTATGTGTGCATGTGAATAGTTGAGTGTTCATCTTTCAATTTTGTTATTTTATTGGTTTGCTTTTCCTCTTTTGTTCTTCTGTTTTATTATTTTTATTTTTTATAGTTTAAAGTTTGTGTCAATATATGTGTGAGAGTTCCATCTGAATTCCTTTTTTCTTCTCCATTCATTTTGTTCTAGGCTTGTGTGTGTATTCAGTTTTCTTGTTTTTTGTTTTCTTGTTTTTGTTTTTATTGTTTGTTTTCTTTCACTTTTTTGTTATTCCAGCTTGTTTTGGGGTGTGTGTGTGTGTATGTCTGTGTGTGTGTGTTCAATTGTTTTTGCATTGGTTTCTGCTTTGCATCATCGTACAGAGTGGTGGTGGGTAGTGGGTCTCAGGAAACACATGCCACAGTCGGTGAGCATTGTAATTTGCAAGTAGTATCTGAATTCTAGCACCCCATCCCCTAACGAATTTGACTTTGACTTTCAAAAACTACAAGAGACAGCAAAGCTTCCCATCCACAGTCTTATTTCAAAAATAGAACAAATTAAGAGCCTGAATCAGGGAACAATAGAGGACTGAGCAAACATCAGAAGGGAAAGCTTCTCCCATCGACACTGAATAGCAGAACTAAAGAGAAAAACAAGAGATCTGTCACAAATGAGGAAAAAGGAAAGAAAGACCACAGGCAATTTCAAGTGTAACAAAGACAAAACTGAAAAATTAGACCTTGGTGCCCAAACAATGGAAATCACCAACGACTGGCTCCAGAATATGACAGGGATTAGGGAATGGATGGAAACAGTGAATAAGACTCAAAACAGACAAGCTGCAACACTGAAAGAACTTGTAACCGAGATTTTGGCAATAAAAAAAGTTCATCCAGGAAGTAAATAACAGGATGACAACCATGGAAAGCAGAATTAATGTAACTGAAGAAAGAATCTCAGAACTTAAAGACCAGAACACAGAATTAACCTGATCTGTTAAAACATAGGAGCATAAATATATAGAAAGAAGACTCAGAAAGAAAGAACAAAGCCTACAAGAGATGTGCAACTATATCAAGAGACCAAACCTATGCCTGAGTGGCATCCCAGCAGAAGAATGGAAAATGGAGAACAATTTGAATCAAGTATTCCAGGAGATAATCCAGGAAAACTGTCCCCATCTCATGAAAGATGTGACCAGCCAAGTCAAGAGCTATAGAGAACCCCCACAAGACATCAAATGAGAAGACCAGCCCCTAGACACATAGTAATTTGCCTACACAATGTAGGCACAAAATAAAAAATCCTAAAGGCAGCAAGAGAGAAAGGTCAGACTACCTACTGGGGAAAACCAATCAGAATGACAGCAGACGTATCTGCAGAAACACTACAAGCAAGAAAGGATGGGAGCCAAATATTCAAAGTCCTCAAAGATAAACAATTTCAACCAAAAATTTCCTACTCAGTTAAGATCAGCTTCATCAGTGATGGAGAATTAAAATCCTTCCCACACACTTAATCCCTAAGAGATTCTACAGCTTCCAGATCAGCTCTATAGGAGACACTTAAAAAGGTATTAGCCAGAAAAAGAAAAGAAAAACAAGAATGACCACACTCTTCCCAAGAGAACAGCAGAGCACAGAATCAACAGAGAATACAGCGCAAAAACAAACCTGAAAACACACACATACATCAACCCAAAGCCAAAAGAAACAAGCAAAGAAAAAAACTTTATAGGAACCTTATAATATGTCCCCTGAGTGCCAGTTGGACATTGTCAACCTCAATATTCATTTCAAAGTGGAAATTAGTTTGAAAACCATCTGTTTTTCGAATCCAGATTCCTTTTTTTTTTTTTTACTTTCAATTTTTTATTTTAAAGATGTGGCATACAATTCAGGGTTAGGTATACAAATTTTCATTATGCAGGTACACTTGTTGATAAGCTGTGTCCCCCTTCCCCAGAAAGATTCCAACTACTGCCAATCCCACCTCCCCACCAACCCCCCACCCCACCCCACACTTTCCTGCTACCGCCAATTCTTTTCTTATAGTATTACAATAGTTGTTCAAGGTCTACTTATGAGTAAGAACATGTGATATTCAGTTCTTTATTTCTGTGAAAGGTCACTAGTATTATAGACTCCAAGTCCATCTAAGTCACTGCAAAGTTCATGATTTTGTTCTTCTTTATGGCTGCATAATATTCCATTGTGTATATGTACCACTTTTTTTATCCAAACCCCTTTTGATGGACAGCACAGTTGGTTCCATGTTCTTGCTATTGTGAACAATGGTGCGATGTACATATGTGTGCAGGTAGCTTTTTTATACAGTGATTTGAGTTCTTCCAGGTATATTCCCAGTAGGGGGATTGCGGGATCATATGGAAGGTCAATTTTTAGAACTTTTAGGAAGGACCACACTGTTTTCCACAGAGGCTGTATTAGCTTACACTCCCACCAACAGTACAGAAGTCTCCCCTTTTTGCCGTATCCTCTCCAGCATGTTGTTTTTTGAGTTATTTATGATGACCATTCTGACAGGTGTTAGGTGGTATCTAAGTGTAGTTTTAACTTGCATTTCTTTAATGACTAGTGAAGCTGAACATTTTTTCATGTATCTGTTGGTTGCTCGTATGTCTTCTCTTGAGAACTGTCTATTCATATCTTTTGCCCACTTTGTAATGGGGTTGTTTGTTTTTTCTTTTCAGCACAGTGGGTTCCTTGTATATCCCAGATGTTAGACCTTTGTCAGACATTCAGTTGTCAAGTATTTTTCCCATTCTTGGGCTGTCTTCCTACTCTCTTGATGGTTTCTTTGGCTTTGCAGAAGCTTCTCAGTTTAATGGGTGCCACTTGTCTATCATTTCTTATGACATGGGTACTTGGAGTTTTGATCAGAAATTGGTTGCCGGTTCCAATTTCCATAAGGGTGTCTCCTGTGTTTTCTAAGGTTTCTATATTTTGAGGTTTTAAGTTCAAGTTTTTGATCCATTTAGAGTTGATTTTTTGGAATGGGGATAGATAGGGGTCTTGTTTTAATGTTCTGCATGTGGTCAGCCAGTTTTCCCAGCACCATTTACTGAATAGGTTCTCCTCTCCCCAGTGTTGGTGGTGGAGGCTTTGTCAAGGATGATTTGGTTGAGAAATTGAGGTTTTACTTCTGGAATCTGAATCCTGTTCCATTGATCTACATGTCTGTTCTTGTACCAATACCAGGCTGTTTGGATTATTGTAGCTTTATAATAAAGTTTTAAGTCTGGGAGTGTGATCCTTTCCACTTTATTTTGTGTTTGGTTGGTTGGTTGGTTTTTTGTTTTTTGCTTTTTGGTTTTGGGGGGAATTTTTTGGTTTTGTTTTGTTTTTGCTGAGGATTGCTTTGGCTATCCATGGTCATTTATGTTTCCCTATGAATTCCTGTTTGTTGTTTCCAGGTCTGAGAAGGATGCTGCTGGTAATTTGATGGGCATTGCCTTAAATCTGTAGCTTGCCTTAGGAAGAATGGGCATCTTAACAATGTTGGTTCTTCCAATCCATGAACATGGAATACTTTTCCATTTGTCTGTGTCATCTTTGATTTCTTTGAGCAATATTTTATTTTTCATTGTAAAGGTTTTTCCTATCTCTGGTTAGGAAGATGCCAAGATATTTTTTGTGTGTGTAGCCATTGTGAATGGGTTTGTGCCTTTTATTTGGGTTTCTTTTGTTTATTAGTGGTGTATAGAAATGCGATTGTCTTTTGCACATTGATTTTATACCCTGAGAATTTGCCAAAGTCCATTATCAATGAAAGTATGTTTTTGACAGATTCTCTTGGGTTTTTGAGGTATAGAATCATTTCATCTGCAAAGAGGGCTAACTGATTTCTTCTTTTCCTATTTGGATACCCCTGTTCTCCTTCTCTTGTCTGATTGCTCTAGCTAGGTCTTCCTAAACTATGTTGAACAGGAGAGGTGAGAGTGGGCATCCTTGTCTTGATCGAGTTTTCAGTGAAAATGGTTCCAAATTCTGTTTAGCAGTATGCTGGCTGTGTGTTTCTCATAGATGGCTCTTACTTTTTTGAGGTATATTCCATCTATTCCAACATGTTCAAAGGTTTTTATCAAGGGGTGCTGGATTTTTTCAAAAGCTTTTTCTGCATCTAATGATATAATCATGTGGTTTTTGCTTTTATGTCTGCTGATGTATTTAATTACATTTCTGGTCTTACTAATGTTGAACTAGACCTGCATCCCAGGGATGAAGCCTATGTGGTCATAGTGGATAATTTTTTAGATGTGTTGTTGAATTCAGTTTGCTAAGATCTTGTTGAGAATATTAGCATCTATGTTTATCAAGGATATTGGTCTGTAGTTCTCTTTCATTGTGGGATCTTTTCCTGGTTTGGGTATCAATGTGATATTGGCTTCATAAAATGACTTGGGGAGAGTTCCATCTTTCTCAATTGCCTGGAATACATTCACTAGGATTGGTATCAGTTCCTCCTTGTATGTTTTGGTGAATTCTGCTGGAAAGCCATCAGTCCAGGGCTTTTTTTTTTTTTTTAGTAGGTAGTTTTCTCATGACATACTCAATTTCCTGAATTGTTATTGGCCAATTTAGGGTCTCAATTTCTTCTTGTTTCAACCTGGGGAGGTTGTGTGATATCAGAAAGTTTTCCGTTTCCTTTAGGTTTTCAAGTTTGTTTCCACACAAGTTTACATAGTAATCTTTGATAATCTTTTGTATTTCTCCAGAGTCAGTTGTGACTTCCTATTTTGTGTTTCTGGGTTTTTTGTGTTTATTTTGGCTTTTTCTCTCTTTTTACTGGTCAGTCTAGCTAGGGGATCATCAATCTTGTTTATCTTTTCAAAGAACCAGCACTTTGTTTCTTTGATTTTTTTTATTCTCTTTTTGTCTTCTATATCCCAGATTTGGGCTTTTATTTTAGTGATCTGGATTCTTCTGATGAAGTTAGGGTTTTGGTGATCTTGCTTTTCCAGCTTCCTTAGATGACTTGTTAATCTGTTAACTTGTCATTCTTTCCATTTTCCTTAAGTGTATTTGTAGTGATATGAATTCCCCCTGTTAGTACTGTTTCTATGGCATCCCAGAGGCTTTGGTAAGATGTTTTTTCATTTTCATTTGTTTCCAGGTATCTTTTAATCTCTATTTTGATTTCCATGTTGACCCAGGAGTTGCTTGGCATCATACTGTTTAGTGTCCATGTCTTTGTGGGTTTGGGGGAAGTTTATTTGTGTCGATATTTGTTTTTATTCAACTGTAGTCTGAGAAGGTGCATGGCAGAATTTCAATCTTAAGAAAATTGTTTATGCTTGATTTATGACTGAGGGTGTGGTCGATCTTAGAGTATGTTCCATGTGGTGATAGTAGAATGTATATTTCAAGGTCATTGGGTGGAGTGTTCTGTAGGCATCAATTAAATCAGTTTGGTCAAGCATCGTGTTGAGATTCCTGATGTCCTTGTTAATTTTTTGTCTTGATGATCCATCTAGGGTTGTGAGTGGGGTATTTAAGTCCCCAGCTATGATAGTGTAAGAGTCAATTTCTTTTTTAATTTTGCCTAAAAGTTCCTTTATGAAAGTTGATTCTTCTGTGTTGGGTGTATATATGTTTAGGATGAATATTTCTTGTTCATGGCTTAAACTTTTTATCATTGTGTAGTGACTGTCTGTATATTTTTTAATTTTTGATAGCTTAAATGGTATTTTGTCTGACATAAAGATCACAACTCCTACTTTCTTTTGTGTTCTGTTTGCCTAAAATTTTGTTTCCCAAACTCTTACTTTAAGACTGAGAGGTTCCAGTAAGATGGCGACAGCATAGGTGGGACCATGAGATTCTCCAAAAGTGAGTTCCCAAAAAGACTCTTACTCTCCTTCTCCCATCCCCCTGCCCACTGCCAGTCACACTGGTCTGAGGCCTGGAGACCTTCAGACCCACACAAGGCCGGGTATTGAGGTCTCTCGGCTGCTACTGCTCCACTATAGGCAGCCCCATGCCCTGGCAGTATGGAGACCCCAGCTCCCTCCCTGGCTACGTCTCACCCAGTGGCCCTTGGATACCGCCTTGTGGAGATCTGGGTTCCCTTGCTGGCTACACTGATCTGACAGCACTCAGCAGCTGCCAGCTCTCTCCTGAACTGGGCACCCAATCCAGCAGGTTAAGTGCTCACTCCTCAGAGTTCCAGCTCCCTGCCCTGGGTTCTGGGCCCATTCCCACCCCTATTTCAAGCTGCTGTCACCCAGAGAGGCTCTAGGCCCCTGCCCCTCAGAGATATCAGCTCCATTCCTGCCCTGTGTGGGGGCCCAAAGCTGCTACCACCACTCACCACCTGCCCTTTGGAGCTCTGTCCCCACTCTCGCTGAGGCAGCCAGCTTGGGACTCCGTGGCTGTGTAAGGGAACAGCATATTTTAAGGAGGTGCTGATCAGCCCACTCTCCGTTCTCACCTCCAGAAGAGGGAAATCCCAGCTACCCCTTCCAACCCAGGCCTCTGGCAGCACACCAGATCCAGCACCCAGCTGTGTCGCTGATCTCATAGCCCATCATAGGGGATTGCCCACAGACCTGGGCAGGTGGAGAGAAAGGATTCTTGAAAGAGGAGCCACCGACTTAAGCCATTTCCCAGGCAGCGATTTGCATTGCCCTGCCCATCTACAAGCAGCCTCCACCATGGTTTCTAAGGTAACGTCACTAAACAGGAGATAAAAGGCTTCTCCCTACACTGAATCAGATGCAGACAACTCAAGCCTGTCACAGACCTCTCAGGCAGCAAACAAAGGGAATCAACCCAAGCTTGGAATAAATCTATCTGTCTGCAATGAAAGCAAAGGGGAGAGGTCAGAGATCAGAGCTGAAGAGACTTTAGACACTCAAGCAAGATGCCAGAGCTAGTCTGGTTTCTTATTTTGATTTCTGATTTAATTGTTTTGACTGGTTCTTTTGCTCGCTTTCGCTTGCTTTTTTATTTAAACTACCTATTTGTGTTGGGGGAAATGCATCAAAAGGCATGATTTTATTGGACTGTATTTATGTGATTACTGGAATGCTTTAGGGAATTTTCTTTGTGTGTCTGTTTTTAACTCTTTTCTGGCCCTGTGTCTCTTTTTCACTCATTAGTTGATATGTATGTCTGTTTTCCTTCTCACTCTTCCCTCTCTCTAACTTTCTCCTGACGCCCCCTTTTTCCATTGTTTTCCCTTTTTGTACTTCCTTTTGTTCCAAGGAACAAACCTAAACCCTGCTGTATGGACAGATTGTAAGGCAGTAGGAAATGGGTTCCAGTGTGCCCATGCACCTGTTGGTGGATACTGGGATCTGCAGATAGATTCTGAATCACAACTTCCTCCCCAATTAAACCTCAAAACTGTAAAAAGTACAGCCCCTAATCCATAGTTCAGCCTCAAAAGTGAACAAAGTCAGAGGACCCTCATAAGGAAGAACAGGAGATTGAACAAAAGAAGTAAAAGCAACCCTGCCTTCCCAGAAAAATGAAATTAAAGAAGGGGAGTGAAAGGGGGAAACAGAAAAACATACACAATTGAAGAAAAACCAAAAGAAGAACATGGGTCTCTCCCAGACCCCTGGGAGGGCAGACACTGACAAAACTGACTTTGGAATGCAAACAATGAAGAGCCCCCAGAATGATTGGTCTCAAACTACAAACCTAGATATCAAGACATTAATGGAGAGATTAAAAAGAATTGAGGAGAGACAAGAAGAAACTAGAAAGGAGTTCATAACTGACATATAGTAGTAAAGTATACTGTTAATGGAATAAATAACAAACTGATAAGCATGGAAAGCAGAATTAGCCAAGCAGAAGAAAGAATCTCAGAGCTTGAGGGCCAAAATACAGAACTAACCCTAACTGTCAAAAACATAGAAAAAAACGCTTAAAAAGACAGAACAAAACCTTCAAGAGATGAGCAATTACTTCAAGAGGAGACCAAATTTAAGAGTAATTGGACTTCCTCAAACAGAAAGACTAACAGAGGCCACCTTGGAACAAACATTCCATGAGATTATTGAAGAAAACTTCCCTCATCTCATCAGTGACCTGAAAATTCAAACACAGGAGATTCAGAGAATTCCTGCAAGACAACAAATGAGAACACCAACTCTCAGACACATAATAATTCACCTAAACAAAGTAGGTATAAAAGAAAAAATCCTAAAGGCAGCAAGAGAAAAAAGCCAGACCACCTACCATGGAAGACCAATTAGAATAGCAGCAGATTTATCTATGAAAACCCTGCAGGCTAGGAGAGCTTGGAGCCCTACCTTAAAAGTTCTAAAAGAGCTGGGCTTGGTGGCTCAGCCTGTAATCCCACACCTTTGGGAGGGTGAGGTGAGTGGATTGCCTGAGCCCATAGGTTCGAGACCCGCCTGGGCAGTGAGACCTCATCTCTACAATAAATCAAAAATAAGTCGGGCATGGTAACACATGCCTGTAATTCCAGCTACTTGGAAGCCTGAGGCAGAAGGATCGCCGGAGCCCGGCAGGTCGAGGCTACGGTGACTGGGAGCGGCCACTGCACTCCAGTCTGGGTGACAGAGTGAGACTCCAACTAAAAAAAAAAAGTTCTAAAAGATAAACAATTTCAACCAAGAATAACTTACCCAGCCAAGCTAAGCTTCATCAGTGAGGGAGAATTAAAATATTTCCCAGACATCCAATCCCTAAGAACTTATGCAGCTGCCAAACCACCTCTAAAGAAACACTTAAGAAAGTACTAAACACAGAAGATAAGGAAAAAAGAATAACATTCTTCACAAGAGTACAGGAAAAAGAGTAAAACTCACACGAATCAACCCCAAAACCAAAAGAAAGAAAACAAACTATGAAGAACAACAACAACTCAATAAGAACCTTATGATAGGGATCAATTCTCACATTTCAATGTGAACGGACTAAATGCACCACTGAAAAGGCATAGAATGACAAAATGGATAAAATATCAGCAGGCAACAATGTATTGCCTTCAAGAGATCCATCTCACTAGAAAGGACACACACAGACTCAAAGTAAGTGGATGGGAAACAAATTTTCAGGCAAGCAGAGCACAAAAGAAAGGTGGAGTTGTGATCCTAATTTCAGACAAAATACAATTTAAGCTATCAACAATTTTAAAAGATACAGAAGGCCACTACATAATGATTAAAGGTTCACTCCATCAACAAGAAATATCTATCCTAAACATATATGCACCCAACATAGGAACACCAACTTTCATAAAGCAGCTCTTTGGAAAACTCAAAAAAGATATTGATTCTAACACTATCATAGCTGGGGACTTTAATACCCCACTCACCATCCTAGACAGATCATCAGGACAAAAAATCAGCAACGAGATCTGGAACCTCAAGGTGACTCTTGACCAAATGGACTTAATTGATACCTACATAACACTCCACCCAAAGACCACGGAATATACATTCTACTCATCACTGCATGGAATGTACTCTAAGATCAACCACATACTTGGCCATAAATCAAGCATAAACAAATTTCAAAAGATCGAAATTTTGTCATGCACCTTCTCGGACCACAGTGGAATAAAAATAAACATCAACACCAGCAAGGTTCCCCCCAAACCCGCAAAGATATGGACACCAAATAGCATGATGCTAAACAACTCCTGGGTCAAGGATGAAATCAAAACAGAGATTAAAAGATACATGGAAACAAATGAAAAAGAAGAAACATCTTACCAAAATTTCTGGGGCGCCATGAAAGCTGTAGTAAGAGGGGAATTCGTATCTCTACAAACCCACATGAAGAAAATGGAAGGATCACAAATTAACAGCCTAACAAACCACCTTAGGAAGCTAGAAAAGCAAGACCACCAAAACCCTAACTTCAGCAGAAGAATCCAGATCACCAAAATAAAAGCTTAAATTCGGGACATAAAAGACAAAAAGATAATACAAAATCATTGAAACAAAAAGCTGATTCCTTGAAAGGATAAATAAGATCAATGGTCCCCTAGGTAGACTGACCAAGAAAAAAAGAGAAAAAGCACAAATAAATAAAATTAGAAACAAAAAAGATGAAGTCACATCTGACCCAGAAGAAATACAAAAGATCATTAGAGACTACTATATACATTTGTATGGAAACAAACTGGAAAACCTTAAGGGAATGAAGACTTTCTGACATCACACAACCTGCCTAGGTTGAAACAAGAAGAAATCGAGACCTTAAAATAGACCAATAACAGTCAAGGAAATTGACTATGTAATAAGTAAACTATTTAAAAAAAAAAAAAAAAGCCCTGGACAAGATGACTTTCCAGCACAATTTTATAAGACCTCTAAGAAAGAGCTGATACAAATCCTACTGAAGTATTCCAGGCAATTGAGAAAGATGGAAGCCTCCCAAATCATTTTATGAAGCTAACATCACATTGATACCCAAGCCAGGTAAAGACCCAACAAAGAAAGAGAACTACAAGCCAATATCTTTGATAAACATAAATGCCAAAATTCTCAACAAGATCCTAGCAAACCAGATACAACAACACATCTCAAAAATCATCCATCATGACCAAGTAGACTTCATCCCTGGGACGCAAGTCTGGTTCAACATTTGCAAGACAATAAACGTAATTAAATACATCAACAGGTGTCAGAACAAAAACCACATGATTATATCATTAGGTGCAGACAAAACCTTTGATAAAATCCAGCACCCCTTCTTGATAAAAACTCTCGAACATCTAGGCACACATGGAACATACCTCAAAATAGTAAAAGCCATCTATGGGAAACCCACAGCTAGCATATTCCTAAACAGACAAAAATTGGAACCATTTCCCCTAAAAACTGGAACAAGACAAGGATGCCCATTCTCTCCCCTCCTGTTCAATATAGTATTGGAAGTACTAATACTTCCAGAGCAGTACTGGTCAGAGCAATCAGAAAAGAGAAGGAGATCAGGGTATCCAAATAGGAAAAGAGGAAGTCAAGTTATCTCTCTTTGCAGCTGACATGATTGTGTACCTTGAAAACTAAAGAGAATCTGTCAAAAGCCTCCTTGCACTGATAAAGGACTTTGGCAAAGTCTCAGGGTATAAAATAAATATGCAAAAGACAATCGCATTTCTTTATACCAATAATAAACAAACAGAAACCCAAATAAAAAGCACAATCCCATTCACAATAGCCACAAAAGAAATAAAATACCTTGGCATCTTCCTAACCAGAGACATGAAAGACCTTTACAATGAAAACTACAAAACACTGCTCAAAGAAATCAAAGATGACACAAACAAGTGAAAAAATATCCCATGCTCATGGATTGGAAGAATCAACATTGTGAAGATGTCCATCTTCCCTAAGGCAATCTACAGATTTAATGCAATACCCATCAAAATTCTTCTCAGAGCTAGATAAAACAATACAGGAATTCATATGGAAACACAAATGACCAAGAATAGCCAGAACAATCCTCAGCAAAAAAAAACAAAGCAGGAGATATCACATTACCAGACTTCAGACATTACTATAAAGCTACAGTAATCAAAACAGCTTGGTATTGGTACAGGAACAGGCATATAGACCAATGGAATAGAATTGAGATTCCAGAAGCAAAACCTCAATTTCTCAACCAACTTATCTTTGACAAAGCCCCCACCACCTACCACTGGGGAGAGGAGAACCTATTCAGTAAATGATGCTGGGAAAACTGGCAACCATGTGCAGAAGATTCAAACAAGATCCCTATCTATCTCCATACACAAAAATTAACTCCAAATGGATCAGAGACCTAACTGTAAAACCTCAAACCATAAGAAGCTTAGAAAATGCAGGATACATCCTTATCGAAATTGAAACTGGCATCCAATTCTGGACAAAACCCAAAATGCACGTGACATAAGAGATAAGATAGACAAATGGGACCTCATTAAACTGACAAGCTTCTGCAAAGCCAAAGAAACCATCAAGAGAGCAGGGAGACAGCCCACAGACTGGGAAAAAGTATTTGCCAACTCCATGTCTGACAAAGGCCTAACATCTTGGATCTACAAGGAACACAAACATGGTGGGGAAAAAAAAAAACCCTATTATAAAGTGGGCAAAAGATATGAACAGACACTTCTCAAAAGAAGACATCTAAGTGGTCAACAGACACAACCTCACTAATCATCAAGGAGATGCAAATTAAAACTACACTGAGATGCCATCTAACTCCAGTCAGAATGGCACTTATCAATAACTCAAAAAATAACAGATGCTGGAGGGGATGTGCTGCACTGTTGGTGGGAGTGTAAACTAGTGCAACCTATGGAAAACAGTGTGGCGATTCCTAAAAGCTCTAAATATCAACCTCCCATATGACCCCGCAACCCCCCTATTGGTAATATACCCTGAAGAACTCAAATCACTGTATAAAAAAGATACCTGCACACATATGTTTATCACAGCATTGTTCACAATAGCAAGAACCTGTAACCGACCATGCTGTCCACCAAAAGAGGACTGGATTAAAAAATTGTGGTACATATACATGATGGAATACTACTCCGTCATAAAAAAGAACAAAATCATGAATTTCACAGCAACCTGGATGGAACTAGAGTATACAATACTGAATGATCTCTCACAGAAACAAAGATCTGGGTATCACATGTTCTCACTCATATAGTGGACCTTGAACATCTATCATAATACTATAAGAAAAGGAATGACAGTGGTGGGAAACTGTGGGGGGGTAGGGAGGGGAAGGGAGGTGGTATTAACAATAGTCAATATGTCTGGGGATGGGGAGACACCCCTTATCAACAAGGGTGCCTGAACAATACATATTTGTATACCAAACCCTTAACTGTACCCCACAATTTTAAAATAAAAAATATGTTTATAATTTTAAAAAAAACACTGTGAGTGTCCTTTCTGGTGAGATGAATCTCTTGGAGAGAATATATTGTTGCTTCATGATATTTTATTCTTTTTGCCATTCTATGTCTTTTCAGTGATGCATTTAGTCCATTTACATTCAGGCTACTTATTGAAATGTCAGAGTTTATCCCTGTAATGAAGTTCATATAGCGTTTGTTGTTGTTGTTGCTGTTTGTTTGTTGTCTTTCTTTTGATTTTGAGGTTGAATCATGTGTGTTTTCAATATTTTCCCTAAATTCTTGTGAAGGGTGTTGCTGTTCTTCTTTTTTCTTTCTTCTGTGTTTAATACTTTCTTTAATGTTTCTTGTAGTGCTGGTCTGGAAGCAGTGTAAGTTCTTAGGGATTAAATGTCTGGAAAAGAGTTTAATTCTACATCAATGATGAAGATGAGCTGGGTAGGTTATTCTTGGTTGAAATTGTTTGCCTTTGAGAACTTTGAGGATTGTGCTCCAAGCT
This sequence comes from Carlito syrichta, assembly GCF_000164805.1. NCBI lineage: Eukaryota > Metazoa > Chordata > Mammalia > Primates > Tarsiidae > Carlito > Carlito syrichta. The sequence goes on from NW_007257441.1 coordinate 29,645, forward strand.
TTCCTAGCCTGAAGGGTTTCTGTAGATAAATCTGCTGCTATTCTAATTTGTCTTCCCGGTAGGTAGTCTGACCTCTTCTCTTGTTGCCCTTAGGTTTTTTTCTTTTATACCTACTTTGTGTAGATGAATTACTATGTATCTAGGAGTGAATTTCTCATTTGTTGTCTCACAGGGGTTCTCTGAAACTCTTGAGCTTGAATGGTCGCATCACTGATGAGATGAGGGAAGTTTTCTTGGATAATTTCATGAAATGTTTGTTCCAGGGTGGTCTCTGTCTCTCTTTCTGTCTCAGGAAGTCAAATTGCTCTTAGGTTTGGCTTCTTGAAATAATCACTCATCTCTTGAAGATTTTGTCCTGTCTTTTTAAGCTTATTTTCTCTGTTTACAGTTTGGGTTAGTTCAATATTTTGGTCCTTAAGCTCTGAGATTCCTTTTTCTGCTTGGCTAATTCTTCTTTCCATGCTTATCAGTTGGTTAATTTATTTCATTCATGGCATTCTTTACTGCTGTTATCTCATTTATCAGCTCCTTCATTCTTTCCTTTTGTCTCTCCTGAATTGTATTTATTCTCTCTATTAATGTCTTTATATCTGAGTTTGTGGTTTAAGATCAGTCATTCTGGGGGCTCTTCATTGTTTGCATTCCAAAGTCTGTATTTTCAGTGTCTGACTTTCCAAGGGTCTCTATGAGACCCATATTCTTCTCTTGTTTTTTCTTCATTTGTGTAGATTTTCCTCCCTCCTTTTTTAAAACTTTTCTTTAATTCTGTTGTTCAGAGATAGGAGATTGCTTTTACTTCTATTTGCTTAATCTCCAATTCTTCCTTATGTGGATCCTCTGGCTTTGTTCAACTCTAAAGCTGGACTGTGGGTTGGGGGTTGTACTTTTTGCAATTCTGAGATTTAATTGAGGGGGGAGCTGTGATTCAAAATGTATTTGCAGATCCCAGTATCCAGTGACAGGTGAGGGCCCCCTGGAACCCACTTCTCACTGCCTACAATCTGTCCATGTAGTGGTGGTATAGGTTTGCTACCTGAAAGAAAAATGAGGTAAGACATAGGAAAATAATGGAAAAAGGAAGGAGGAGGAGCAAGAGGAGGTTGGAGAGAAAGAAAAGTAAGAAGAAAAACAGAGACGTACCAACTAACAAATGAAAAGAGACACCAAGACAGAAAAGAGTAAAAGAAATTAAAACATACAGACAATAATACAAACACAAAAACCAACAAAATCATCCCTATTGATGTACTCTCCCTCAAAAATACCCATACACAAGCAGGAACTATTTTTAAAAATCAATAAAATAACAAAAGCAAGGCAAGTATGAAAATGTTATCAAAAACCGAAAAGAGAGAGAGAAAAACTAAAACAAAAAAAAAGAACCAAACTTGCTCTGAGGTCATTCCTGTAAGTCCAATTTCCTTTCAGCTCTAATCTCCAGCCTCTACCCTCCGCTCTCAGTGCAAGCTGATAGGGTTGCTCTCACCTTGGGTCAGATGCCCCAGGCCTACTGTGGGAGAAGGGTGGATCAGATCTGGACTCACCGGACTTGCTGCCTGTCAAGTCTCCCACTCAGATCTGACGTATCTGTATCTGATTCAGCATGGGGGGGCTTCTGTCTCTACGAGTTTGATGAGATTACCTTAGGTCCCAAGTTGGAAGCTGAGTGGAGCAGGATGGGGCAATGCAGGTCTCTGCCTGGTCCCAGGACAGAGAAAATGGTTGCAGTCAATGTTTCCTCACTGGGAATGGGGCTCATCTCTGGCTCTCCCTGATCTCCTCTCTCCACTGATCGGATCCAGGACTCCAGACGATTTGCTGTCACAGGTAATGGTATGAACCAGGCACCAGGTAATGAGAATCAGCTATATTTGGCAGGTTCTTCTCAGGAGAGTCCCAAGAACAGCAGACGATCCTGCTCACTGATGGATCCAATCTCAGGGCATGGGGGATTGCAATCACCTCTGGAGGAGAGCCCTAGGTGTATGGACCCAAGTCTCCCCTCACACGGACTTTCAGTCACCCACAAGCAAACACCTACTCACACAGAGAGTCTTTATGGACACTCGCTTTTACAGAGACTCTCACAGTCTGACTTGTTCCATTGCCATCTTGTTGGAAGTGCTCCAGATTCCTTAATGTATAACTCTCTATACATCCTGTCTGTTCAATTTGTTCTCACTGTACTTCAGTTAGTTTAATGACCAGTCACCATAAAAAGCAAGACTGAAAACCTCTGACTTTTACTTGCTAATATCAATTACAGTATGTTGATAATAACTTAGAGTTGTTACAGATTCTGATACATAATACATAAAGGCTGAAACTTGAGAACATGTGTTAAGTGAAACAAGCTGAATGCAAAAGAACAATATTGTAAAGTTCAACTTTTCTGAGGAATTCTAACTTAGTAACACACGGATTTGGGGACAGAGGAAACTGTGTGGTCACTGTTTTGTGGTAAAGGATTTCTGTTTCAGACAATGAAAAGTTCTGAAAGCAGATAGTGGTAGAAGTTGCATCTTATTGCAAATATTCTTAGTGCCACTGAATTATACACTTAGATAATGAAGGAAGTAAAATGTGTGTTATGTAAATTTTGCCAAATTTTTTATTTTTTTTTAGTTGAAATCTCACTCTATACCCAGGTTGGAGTGCAGTGGCACACTCAGCCACCACAGCATTGACCTACTGGGCTCCAACAGTCATTCCACATCAGCCTTCCAAGTAGCCAGAACTACAGGTGCATGCCACCACTCAAGGTTAGTTTTGATTTGTTATAGAGACAAGGTCTCACCAAGTTGTCCTGGTTGGTTTTGAATGCATGGGCTCAGGTAATCTACTCACTTCGGTCTCCCAAAGTGCTGAGGTTATAGGCTGAGCCACTGAGCCCAGCCAATTATCAATTTTTCAAAAGAGTATCAACACAGAGTCATGGACTGTTCTCCACCACTGATTTTTCTTTCCAAAGAGAACCTAAGCAGACAGAAAAGGCCACTTAAGAGAGTGTGAGGTCACAGTAGACTGCACTGCTCACAGGCAATGAGGCTGCCCCTCAGATCATCCCTGACAAATAAACTGATTACCCAGGAGATAGTACTAAGTAGTCATGATGTGATGAATCTATAATTTTCACATTTCCCAGCCAAATGTATTGATCAACTTGTATGACATCCAGCACACAGAACTCAGTCTCCCTGAGTTCAGATCCAATCCTCCTTCAGATCCAGCACTCTGCTGAGTTTGTATCCTATACATACACTCTGGATTTCCAAAATTCCCAGTAGGACTTGACTGTATGTGAGGGCTTCCCATGGGTGGGATGGGGAAGGAAGATAGTGCTTACAGCCTGTGCACCAGGTGAGGCACTTTGATGTGATGACATCAGTTCACAATAAGAGCTATTAAGAGAGTCAGTCCTGGGAATCTGTGATATCTTCAACTGTACAGCTTTGGCTGAGGATTTTGTCCATCATGAGGAGGACTGTAGATAATTTTCACCTGGCTGTTGAATCAAAGATTGTTGATCCTCATATGGGCAACATGTTATTTTGATGTCAGTGTCATATTCTTCTTGTTGGCTGCAGGAAAGCTTAGAGTTTCTGGAGGCTTAATATCAGCCACTGAAACCCTAACTGAACTCACTTGAAGAAGTATTCCTCTATTACAGTACTTAGAACACATGTACCTGAATTATGTCTTGATGTCTCCCTCCACTACACACTGAGATCTTTAAGAGCAGCTAGCTTGTCTGTGAATTCCAAGTGGACTAGGTCTGGAATTTAGAAGACATTCAGAAATTATTTTTCTCAAGTGACTCCCACCTACAAATCTCAGGATTATCCAGCATCTTGGAGAGAGCAGCTCTGTCACCAGCTCTCATAGGAGCTCCTGCAAACACCTCTCACTCAAGAGGATAAGAGTGTCCTCTGTAGTTGATCAATCAGAAGTCTCTTCCCATTCACTGTTCACAGCCTCTGGGGGGAAAAGCAGCCTCTGGGGAAAAAAGCAGACAAGGGGGTGCAGGATTCTGCTGACAAGATACCTTCTTTTTAAGACCAGTCCAGTAATGGATTTTCCTCGCAGTTACATACTAAAGAGAAGTGTTTGGGAAATACAGGAGTTTTTAATGAACAGAGAAAAGACAGTTTTGGAGAATTGTCATTCATGACTATTTATTCATGCATGAATTCAACAAATATTTACACCTAATTGTTCAGGCACTGTGCTAATTCTATATAATAGTAAACACCTTTTAAATAAGTCTCTGGCTAGTAGAATCTGTCTGTATAACCAATCCTCTCCTTTCTGTTGAGTAAATATATTGACTGATACCAAGGAAATTCTGAGCCTTCATGACCATCTACTGACTCTCTAACCCACCTAGGCACTAATGCACTGAGTCATCAGTTTCACATGAATGAATTGTGTCTCTTTCCAATCCTGCTTATGACAGTTAGATGTGTCAGTGTAACTGCTTAATTTTCAAAATACAGCATACATCAATGAAATATGAGTAAGAAAGAGAAAATGTGGTTTCAATGAAAACTGTATTGAAAGCTTAATATAGGGACCATTAAATTAGGTCTCATTGTATTTCAGTAAGTAGCAGATTGGAAAAGAATGAATAATATTGAAAAATATCAGCCAGGCTCGGTGGCTCAGCCTGTAATGCCGCACCTTTGGGAGGCTGAGGTGAGTGAATTGCCTGAGCCCGTGGGTTTGAGACCCACCTGGGCAACTTGGCAAGACCTCATCTCGACAATAAATCAAAAACTAGCCAGGTGTGGTAATGCGCACCTGTAGTTCCACCTACATGGAAGGCTGAGGCAGAAGGATAACCAGAGCCCAGCAGGTCGAGGATGCGGTGACCAGGAGTGACCACTGCACTCCAGTCTGGGCAACAGAGTGAGACTCCAATTCAAAAAAAAAAGAAAGAAAAATATCCTCAGGCAGGATGCTATACATTTGATGCTAAGATCTCCGCTTCAATAACTCCAAATGCAAATCATAGGCAATGTTTGATGGAGGTGTTTTCAAGACAGAATAGAATTCTATTTGTTAAACCCTACTCAAAAGAAAGTCCTTTACTCTAGTTCACTTATGATGAATTGCGGGGGCCCAGCCCCTGCAAGTTTTGGGGAGTCCCTTGGAAGATGTGGTGGCGTCAGCAAATCTGTAGGGACAGATATTAAAAGAAAGAAAGATGGAGGGATAGATATAAAGAGGAAGAAAGAGAAAGAAAGAAAATGGACAACTGTTCAGTGAAATGAGAAGAAGTCATTTATTGAAAGTTACAGCAGGTATTTATCCCCAAATTTTACACAGGCAGTCTCACAAGTCTTTCACGTGAACACAAAGCCAGGTGCAGGAGGGGCATCCCCCACCCACCAGATGCTTAGGTGTGAGGAGGGACAAACCCCAAGATTGTCTTATTGTTCCCTTTGCTAGTTAATGCTCTTCAAAAGCAGTGCAACAATCCTTACTAGCCTAATGATGCTCTGATAATCAATAACTTCTAGAGCTCACACAAAACTCATGATGACTAACTTAAACTTTATTACCTTTCTATTCTATGCTAATACTACTTACACAATGCTACAGAAGCTCTTAGTTATAGCTTAAGCCAATTCCTAAAGAATGTGGCCCAGTCCAAAGATCACACTGGGCTCTACAGGATGTAGCCCAGTCCGAGGTTCACAGTGGGTCACCTTTTGGAACAATAGACTACAATCTCTTAACAAAATGGCTACTCTAAAGTCCTATATATCTATCCTAATTTCTATGAAAGTTTCTAATTCCTAATCCTAATATATAAAGCTGATCAGCAGCAGCAAAGCTTCTAAAAATAAACCCAAATATAAACTGTAAATGTACTAAGGCCAAAACCACACTAGTAGAAAATGGAGACAATGAAATTTCTAAAGTTAACTATATTCTTATTAAACCTAAAAATATCATGATTGATTATGCTTGAACTAACATGATTCCTTGATGTGGCATGACCTATTCTACAATACCTTCTATGAATAAAATAAATTCAATTTCTATAATAGGTAGAAAAAAGACCTTACACTAACTGTAGCTAAAGCTGGCCTAAAAGAATGCAGCCCAGTCCAAAATACACGCTGGGCTCTCAGGAATGTGGCCCAGCCCAAACTCTGTGCTGGGCCATTTCTGATAATTCTTGATAATCATCTATACCATTGAAAAGTTGAAAACAGCTCTCCATAAGTATATACTAATTCTACAAATATTCTCTTAAATCTTATAAAGAAGCTTGTACTGTATAAAAGGCTCCCAAATGTGACCTGAATTTGAATTATATCTAATACCTAAGCCGAAACCACAGTTTATGGGAAACAGGAACAGTGGGTTTCTAGAATGAGCTATGCCTGTCACAGTCACAGAGCCTTCAGCTTGGGCCAGCAGAGTTTCTTTAGGTTGTTTGTGCTGCATGGCAAAAGGGGGAGGAAAATGGGGTCTATGGCTCCTGAACATGTCCTAGCGGTCTCGGGGTCCACGGCCCTCCCTGATCCCTAATGCTCAGTGGGCCTCCGTGGCTGGCTCCCAACAATGAATGAATTCTAGGTAAGAATGAAAGATCTATTTGATAATGAATGCTTTTACAGATACAGATTAACACATTTGCAATTAACCTATCCACTTGTAGTCCCAAATGTATCATTAAGTGGACTTTTCTAAGTAAAATCACTTGGTCTTCCTTCTGTTTATTCTAACTGAGTATCTTCCATTTTCTAACCTGCATGCCAGACTCTGGGGTGTCAAAGATAACAAAGCCACCTTCCCAGAGCTTGGTCTAATAAAGAAAGGAGGCTAGTTCAAGAAAGACTGCCACAAAATGAGAAGCATGCTATCACAGAGTTGTGTTTGCAGCTTAGGGGTGCTCAGAGGAGGAGACATCTAAAAAATTGTCTTGTTTCTATTCTGAAGAGGAATGTCACACCCAGATGAGGTATGACACTATGTGTCCAAGCAAAGCAGGAGAGTCTCCTTATGATAGACAACCAGGTGGCTCCTCATAATAGACAACAACCTCAGGAACAGTTTTACAATTTATGAAATCATATAACTATTATGCTGAATCATATGATAGCCCCCAGTCTACAATCTGACATCACAACAATGCACAATATATCAAAGCATTAGAAAGTCCACTAACTTTTAACATCACAGGAATTGTCCCACTGCCTGCTTCCAATACCCTGTGTTGCAGCAGAGGATACCCTTGCCACCAGCCAGGCCCAACTCAGCATCAGGACAACGTGAGATATGTAGGAATACAGAACCAGTGAATGCTGAAATGGCAAGAACACTAGACCTGGATTCAAGAAACCTGGATTCTCAAGCTGACTACATGGCCACTGGGTGTTGGGAGCTGGCCACAGAGGCCCACTGAGCATTAGGGATCAGGAAGGGCCATTGACCCTGAGACCACTAGGATGTGTTCAGGAGCTATTGACCCCACTTCCTCCCCCTTTCTACTCAGCACTAACCAGATTAAGCTCCTGTGAACTCAAAACATAAAAACTCTGAGACCAGGACAAACACAAGCTAACTTTAGAAGCTCATTGCTCCCGTTCTTCCACAAACTGCAGTTTTGGCTTTCACACAACTTACAATTCAAGCTTGGGTCACATCTAAGAGCCTTAGTATTGGTCACAGGTTTCTGGGTCATGATCTTAGGATTTATTGAAGTTGAATACGGTGTAAATTGTTTTAGAAGACAGCCATTTTGTTGAAAGAATGCAGCTGGGTTACTTGCAGGTAGCCCACTGAACTTTGGACTGGGCCACATTCCAAACATTCTGGGATGGGCCACTTTAGTTTGTAAAGTAAGTACTTAAGTCTCTATAGAATTGTTTAACTTGGTATTAGTACAAAAAGGGTTTATAGGCAATATGGAAAGGGTTTATAGGCAGTACAAAAAGGGTTTAAAGGCAGTCATAGATTAAGGTTTCATGGGTTAGGTTTAACATCTGTTATGGGATTATACCTGAAAGAACATCTGGTGGGTGGGGAACACCCCTCACACACCTGACTGTGTATAAAAGACCTGTTGGAATTCCCAATAAACGACTTCTGCACTAGACAGGGGTCCAGTCTCTTTCTTTGTCTCTCTCTCTCTTTCTCTCTTTCTTCTTTCCCCCAGTCACCGACGCCATCTCCACCTTTGTGGTACCCTGAACCCGGCTGGAGCTGGACTCCGGCAACTGTGGGTCGCATGCCCATTCTAGGCAACCAAAGCAGATAGTGAGGTCATGGAATTGACCCAGACTGAATTTTATGCCATTTGTTCTCATGTATCTTTTTTCAGGAAAAAAAGTGATAAGGTTAGTTTTTGTTTGGGGGGTTTTGTTTTTTTTCTTCTTGGAACTTTATTTCAACCATCACTCTTTAATTTCTTTTTGTTCCTGGTTTGCATTTTATTTAAAGATGTGGGGTACACCCAAATGGGAATATACCTGGAGAAACTCAAATCACTCTATGAAAAAGATACCTGCACACATATATCTATTGCAGCGTTATTTACAACAGCAAAAACATGGAACCAACTGTGTTGAAAAAAAGGACTGTTTTTTTTTTAATGGCACATACACATGATGGAATGTTATGCAGTCATAAAGCAGGATAGAGCTATGACCTTCGCAGCAACTTGGATGGACCTAGAGGATATAATACTCAGTGATTTATCACAGAAACAACCGAGCATCACATGCTGTCATTCATAAGTGGACCTTGAACAACTATTGTAATAATATAAGAAAGGAAATGGCAGGAATGGGAAACTACCAGGGGAAGGTGGAGGCAAAATTGGCATTAGTGGGGAACTGCCTTTGAAGGGGGGGACACACCTCATCAACAGGGGTACATGCATAATGAACTTTTTTATACCTAACCCTGAATTATATCCCACATATTTAAAATTAAAATTTTTTTAAAAGGAAGAAAGAAGTGGCAAAAAAAAATTATGTGGGGTAAAAGTCAGTATTGGGTATATAAGTGATCTAGGTACTGGTGACATTTTTGGGTCTCCCATTGGACCTCACTTCCCTGGATTGGAATCAAGCACCCTTATTAAAGTTATGTGCTCCCGCCCCTCCCCTGTCTTGTTCCACTTCTTCCAATCTCTTTTTTATAGTATTACAATAGGTATTCAGGGTCCACTTATGAGTGAGAACATGTAGTACTCCATTTTTTGTTTCTGTGATAGATCACTGAGCATGATAGACTCCAATTCCATCCAAGTTACAACAAAGTCCATAAATTTGCCCTCCTTTTTGGTGATGTAATAATATTCTATGGTGTACATGTACCACATTTTTTAATACAGTCTGGTTTCAATGGACAGCATGGTTGGTTCTGTGTTTTTGCTATTGTGAAGAGTGCTGAAATAAGCATGTATGCGCAGGTATCTTTTTTTATAGGATGATTTCAGTTCCTCTTGGTATATACCCAGAAGGGGGATTGATTGGTCATCTGGAAGGTCAATTTCTAGTTCTTTAGCCATTGTCACACTGTTTTCCATAGAGGTTGAACTAGTTTGCACCAGCACCAACAGTGTAGAAGTATTTGCCTTACTCCACATCCTTGCCAGCATCTACTATTTTTTGAGTTAAGTGGTATCTCAATATGGTGTTGATTTGCATTTCTCAGATGATTACTGAAGCTGACTAGTTTTTTCACGTGTCTGTTGGCTGCTCATACATCTTCCTCTGAGAAGTGTCTATTTTTTTCTTTGGCCCATTTTTTAATGGGCTGTTGGTTTTTTCCTTTGGGCATGTCATAGATCCTGGATATTAGGACTTTGTCAGATATTCAGTTAACAAATATTTTTCCCACTCTGTGGCTGTCTCCCCACTCTTTTGATGGTTTCTTTTGCTTTGCAGAAATTTTTCTGTTTGATGAGGTCCCACTTGTCCATCTTATCTCTTACAGCATGGGCATCTGAGGTTTTGATCAGGAATAGGTTACTTATTCCAGTTTCCATAAGGGTGCCTCCTGCATTTTCTAAGATTCTTATAGTTTGTGGTTTTACATTTACGTCTTTGATCCATTAGAAGTTGATTTTTGCGTATGGTGATTGGTAGGAGTCCTGTTTTATTCTTCTGCATGTAGTTAGTCATTTTTCCCAGCACCGTTTACTGAATAGGTTCTCCTCTCCCCAGTGGTTGTTTGTGAAGGCTTTATCGAAGATAAGTTGGTTGAGAAATGGAGGTTTTACATGCAGAATCTCTATTTTTTTTCCATTCGTTTATTTGCTTGTTCTTGTACCAATACCAGGCTGTTTTGATTGTTGAAGGCTTATAATAAAATTTAATGTCTGGGAGTATGATGCCTCCCACTTTGTTTCTTTTGCTGAGGATTGTTTTGGCTCTTTGTGGTCATTTATGTTTTCACATTAATTTCTGTATTGTTGTTTCCAGGTCTGATAAGAATGATGATTATGATTTAATTGGTATTGGGTTGAACCTGTAAATCACCTTGGGTGAGATGGATATCTTAACAATGTTGATTCTTCCAATCCATGAGCACGGAATGTTTTTCCACTTGTTTGTGTCTTCTTTGATTTTTTTAGCATTTTTGTAGTTTTCTTTGTAAAGGTCTGTCATTTCTTTAGTTAGGAAGATTATGAGACATTTCATTTTTTTGTGTGGCTATTGTGAAAGTGATTGTACTTTTCTCCCAGAAGGTGAGAAATCAGGATTTATTGAGAAGACAAAAAATCTCCCACAGTGGGAGGGGACCCAAGGGGGTTGCCCAGATTTGTACTTTTTATTTAGTTCTCTGCCTGCTTGTAGGTGGTGTATAAAAATGTTGCCATCTTTTAGAAATTGATTTCATACCCTAAGACTGTGCCAAAGCACAAGAAGTTTTTGACTTGAGTTTTCCAGGTGTAAGATCATATCATCCATAAAGAGGGATAGCTTGACTTCCTCTTTTCCTATTTGGATACCCCTGATAACTTCTCTGGTGTAACTGCTTTAGCTAGGACTTCCAACACTGTGTTGAACAGAAGGAGTGAGAGTGGGAAGCCTTGTTTGGTTCTGGTTTCCAAGGGAAATGCTTCCAACTTCTGTTCATTTAGTAATATGTTGGGCTATGGGTTTATCATAGATAGATTTTACTATTTTGGTGTATGTTCCTTCTATACCTAGGTGTTCAAGGGTTTTTATAAATAATGGATGTTGGATTTTATCAAAAGCCTTTCCTACATCTAAGGATAAAATCATGTGTTCTTTATTTTATATCTCTTGATATATTTAATGACATTTATGGTCTTATGGATGTTAAACCAGCACTGCATCCTGGAGATGAAGCTTATGTGGTCTTGGTGCCTAATTTTTTTTTAAAGTTGTGAGGTACAATTCAGGGTTAGGTATAAAAGCATTGATTATGCAGAACCCTTGTCAATGAAGTGTGCCTCTCCCTCCCCTAGCAGTTTCATTCACCTGCCAATCACACTCCCACTCCCCTGGCAGTTTCCCACTACTGTCAATCCCTTTCTTAAAGTATTATAATAATTATTCAAGGTCTGCTTATGAGTGTTTGTTTCTGTGATAAATCACTGAGTATCATCGACTCTAAATCCATCCAAACTGCTGCAAACTTCATATGTTTGTCCTTCTTTATGGCTGCATAATATTCTGTTGTGTATATGTAACACATTTTTTAATTCAGTCCAGTTTTGATGGACAGCATGATTGGTTCCGTGTTTTTGCTATTGTGACTAGAGCTGCAACAAACCTACATGTGCAGGTATCTTTTTTATACAATGATTTGAGTTCCTCCAGGAATATTCCAAATAGGAGAATTGCTGGGTCAAAACAGCCTGGTATTGGTATGAGAATAGACATATAGCCCAATGGAACAGGATAGAGATTCCAGAAGCAAAATCTCAATTTCTCAACAAATTCATCTTTAACAAAGACTCCAACAACAATCACTGGGGAGAGGAGAACCTATTCAGTAAATGGTGCTGGGAAAACTGGCTGATCACATTCAGAAGATTGAAACAGGAACCCTACCTATCACCATACACAAAAATTAACCCTAAATGTATAAAAGACCTACACATAAAACCTCAAACTATAAGAATCTTAGAAAACGCAGGAGACAGTCAGGCTCAGTGGCTCATCCTGTAATCCTGCACCTTGGGGGGCCAAGGTGAATGGATTTTTATGCCAGGCTTGGTGGCTCAGCCTGTAATCCTGTGCCTTGGGAGGCTGAGGTGAGTGGATTGCTTGAGCCCGTGGGTTCGATACCTGTCTGAGCAACTTGGTGAGACCTCATCTCTACAATAAATAAAGAATTAGCCGGGCATGGTAGCGCACACCTGTAATTCCAGCTACTCGGGAGGCTGAGGTGGAAGGATCGCTGAAGCCCTTCAGGTCGAGGCTTCGGTGGCCGGGAGCGGCCACTGCACTCCAGTCTGGGTGACAGAGTGAGACTCCAGCTCAAAAAAAAAAAAAACCATACGGGGAGACACCCCTTATCAACAAGGGTTCCTGAACTAAACATATTTGTATACCTAACCCTTAACTGTACCCCACAGTCAAAATATTGATTATAATTTAAACATCTGAACAAAGTTTTAAGGTGTTCAAATACCTAGACACTGACAGGCTCTGTAATTAATAAAATAAACCTCTAGTACACCATGTTTTACTACCTGCTCACTTTGTGTGATGTTTACTTTGAAAATGCTATGAATATTCATTGTGGTTCCTTGCATCCAGTCCTCTGATCTTCCCAGGCAAAGGGAAAATCTAACAGATCATTCTGCCCAGGTCTCATCCCTCTTACCTGCATTGTAGATGCTGGGCCTTAGAAGACAATAATGAATCTGTATAGGTTTGGCCTTGACACTAGAGAATTATGAAGTGGCAACTTGATTCTAGGCTACTACCCTACACCATCTGAGATTTAATCACTGGTAGCAAAGAGAGTTACTCAAAAGGCATGTTTCTGTTCCCAAATGTTAGAAATAATTGGTTTTGTGTGACTTGGGGTCACTGTCCACTGGTTGGGAAAGAAAGGAAAAAGTAGAATTTAAAGACTTCTTTGGTGTCAACCCTTGTTCCTCGTAGCCACAGCCAGAATATAACGCAAATTACTAATTTTGGAGTAATTTTATTTTGGGAAATTTTGCATTGGTATGAAATTCTGATAATACATGTATTTTCTGTCAAAGCAAAAAAGAAAAGAAAAGAAAAGGCAGGAGACACCCTTATGGAAATTGGAACTGGTAACAAATTCCTAATCAGAACGCTAAGTGCCCATAACTTAAGAAATAAGATAGACAAGTGGGAGCTTCTGCAAAGCCAAAGAAACCATCAAGAAAGCAAGGAGACAGCCCACAGAATGGAAGAAAATACTTGCCAACTGTACATTTGACAAAGGCTTAATCTCTAGGATCTACAAGGAACTCAAACGTGCCAAAAGGAAAAAAACAAACTGTACCATTAAAAAATGGGCAAAAGACATGAATAGACACTTCTCAAAAGAAGATATATGGGCAACCAGCAGACACATGAAAAAGTACTCTGCCTCACTAATCATCAGAGAAATGCAAATCAAAACCACATTGAGATACCACCTAATCCCAGTAAGAATGGTCATCATTAATAAAACAACAGATGCCAGTGAGGATGCAGAGAAAAAGGAATGCTTCTATACTGCTAGTGGGAATGCAAACTAGTGCAACCTTTCAGGAAGACAGTGTGGCAATTTCTGAAAGAACTAGAAATTGACCTTTCAGGTGCCTAATTTTTAAGGTGTGTTGTTGAATCCTATTTGCTAGAATGTTGTTGATAATTTTTGCATATATGTTTATCAAGGACATTGGCCTGTAGTTCTCTTTCTTTGTTGAGTCTTTCTCCAGTTTGGGAATCAGTGTGATGTTAACTTCATAAAATGATTTGGGGAGAGTTCTGTCTGTCTTGATTGCCTGGAATATTTTCAGTGGGATTGCTATCAGTTTCTACTTGTATGTTTTGTATGATTTTCCACTAGAAAGCCTTCTGGTACAGGACTTTTATTGGTGGGTAGTTTTCTTATAACAAAGTCAATTTCATGGGTTGTTACTGATCTATTTAGGGTCTCAATTTCTTCTTGTTTCAACCTTGGAAGGTTGTGTGATGTCCTCTATTTCTCTTGGGTTTTCGAGTTTGTTTCCAAACAGGTGTACCTAGTAATCTCTGATAATCTTTTGTATTTATTCAGGGTCAGTTGGGACTTGAGTTTTTGTGTTTCTGATTGTGTTTATGTGGGCTTTTTCTCTCTTTTTCTTAGTCAATCTGGCTAGTGGACCATCAATCTAGTTAATTCTTTCAAAGAAACAGTTATGATTTTCTCTGATTTTTTCGATGATATTTCTGTCTTCTGTCCCATATTTTTGCCTTTACTTTGTCAATCTAGATTCTTCCACTCACATTATGGTTTTGATGGTCTTGCCTTTCCTGCTCACTTAGGTGATTTGTTAGGCTGTTCACATGTGATCTATTTTTTTTCATAATCAATATTTTTTATTATGGTTTTGTGGGGTACAGCTAAGGGTTAGGTGTACAATTACGTTTCATTCAGGCACCCTGTTGATAAGAGGTGTTTCCCCATCCCCAGACAGATATTTGCTACTGTTAATCCCATTCCCCCCCCACACATAGTTTCCCAGTACCGTCAGTCATTTTATTATGGTATTACATTGGATGTTCAAGGTCCATTATATGAGTGAGAACATGTGATACTCGGATCTTTGTTTCTGTGAGAGGTCACTCAGTATTATAGACTCTAGTTCCATCCAGGTTGCTGCAAAATTCATGATTTTGTTCTTTTTTATGGCTGTGTAGTATTCCATTGTGTATATGTACCACATTTTTTAATCCAGTCCTTTTTTGATGGGCAGCATGGTTGTTTCCAGGTTCTTGCTATTGTGAACAATGCTGCAATAAAAAAATGTGTGCAAGTATCTTTTTTATAGAGTGATTTGAGATCTTCAGGGTATATTCCCAGTAGGGGGATTGTGGGTCATATGGGAGGTTGATATTTAGAGCTTTTAGGAATCGCCACACTGCTTTCCACAGAGGTTGCACTAGTTTGCACTCCCACCAACAGTGTAGGAGTGTTCCCTTTTTGCCACACCTTCTCCAGCAGTTGTTATTTTTCGAGTTGTTGATAATTGCCATTCTGACTGGAGGTAGGTGGTATCTCAGTGTGGTTCTGATTTGCATCTCCCTGATGATTAGCGAGGTTGAACATTTCTTTATGTGTTTGTTGGCTGCTCGATGTCCTCCTTTGTTAAGTGTTTGTTCATATCTTTTGCCCATTTTATAATGGGGTTGTTTGTTTATTTCTTTTCAGCACATTTGAGTTCCTTGTAGATCCAGGATGTTAAGTCTTTGTCAGACTTGGTGTTGGCAAATACTTTTTCCCAGTCTGTAGGCTGTCTTCCTGCTCTCTTGATGGTTTCTTTGGCTTTGCAGAAGCTTGTCAGTTTAATAAGGTCCCAATTATCTATCTTCTCTCTTATGACCTGTGGATTTTGGGTTTTGTTCAGGAATTGGATGCCAGTTCTGATTTGCATGAGGGTATTTCCTTCATTTTCTAAGGTTCTTATGGTTTGAGGTTTTACATTTAGATCTCTGATCCATTTGGAGTTAACCTTTGTTCGTGGGGATAGATAGGGGTCCTGTTTCAATCTTCTGCTTGTGGTCAGCCAGTTTTCCCAGCACCATTTACTGAATAGGTTCTCCTCTCCCCAGTGGTAGGTGGTGGAGGCCTTGTCAAAGATGAGTTGGTTGAGAAATTGAGGTTTTGCTTCTGGAATCTCAATTCTATTCCATTGATCTATATGCCTGTTCCTATACCAATACCAAGCTGTTTTGATAATTGTAGCTTTATAGTAAAGTCTGGTAATGTGATACCACCTGCTTTGTTTTTTTTGCAGAGGATTGTTCTGGCTATTCTTGGACTTTTACGTTTCCATATGAATTCCTGTGTTGTCTTTTCTAGGTCTGAGAAGAATGTTGCTGGTAATTTGATGAGTATTACAATGAATTTGTAGATTGCCTTAGGTAAGATGGACATCTTCACAATGTTGATTCTTCCAATCCATGAGCATGGGATATTTTTCCACTTGTTTGTGTCATCTTTGATTTCTTTGAGCAGTGTCTTGCAATTTTCATTGTAAAGGTCTTTCACATCTCTGGTTAGGAAGATGCCAAGGTATTTCTTTTTTGTGTGTGTGGCTATTGTGAATGGAATTGTGTTTTTTATTTGGGTTTCTGTTTGTTTATTATTGGTGTAGAGAAATGCAATTGTG